>NC_061513.1:228069498-228099290 GCF_022539505.1 Lolium rigidum | reverse complement strand
AAATGAGTCGGCCTTAAATATGTTTGGTCTTCTGGTAGAACCTTAATTCCGCGGTCTGAAATATGTCACTAATATTGTCATACACAATATAGCTTCAAAATTCTGACACTATCGTAACTACACCAAGTTCTCAAAGAACTCTTCGACTTAAAGCATCCTCAGTCATTGTCAAAACAATGACATACTCTGCCTTCGTTTGTAGAATCCGTCACAATATTTAGAACTCATGTAAATCTAGCATAGACTTATTCTAGCTCATTGTGCTACCTTTTAAACAACACTTAGCCTAATTGAGATTGAAATTCATTTTTATATTTGACCAAACTAATATCGGTGTAACACCTTACATCGATTTATTTGTCATTACTCCATATAAAACTATATATCCTTGGTTCTTCTAAAGCACTCAGGGATATTCTTACTTTTTGTCCAATGATCATCACATGAATCATTCTGGTATATGCTCCTAACTCTTTTAGAGCATAGGACATCTGATTTTTTACATATTATTCGTGATCTAAAATCACTCATGTGTTTTTACTCATCAAGTGTCAAATACACTCAAGTCTTGTTAAACCTTCACATGGAAAAGAACACTTTCTTAATATTTTTATATTGAACTACTTCAATATTCATTCTATGTACTTTTAACTTAAACTCATTATGTGTTTCAATCTATCTTCATAGATCTTGACACTAAATATGTTTCAGTTCATATCCTTTCATTGAAGTTTTAGTTCATCCTTGGACTATGGGTCCATAGCAGTAGCTAGATGGTTGTCTTCTCCTCATTGTGCTATCATGTTAGATCTTGTGAGCTGCCTATCATGATCAAGATTGTCTATTTGTAATGCTACATGTTGTGTTTGTTGGGATCCGATGAATATGGAATACTATGTCAAGTTGATTATCAATCTATCATATATGTGTTGTTTATGTTCTTGCATGCTCTCCGTTGCTAGTAGAGGCTCTGGCCAAGTTGATACTTGTAACTCCAAGAGGGAGTATTTATGCTCGATAGTGGGTTCATGCCTCCATTTAATCTGGGACAGTGACAGAAAGTTCTAAGGTTGTGGATGTGCTGTAACCACTAGGGATAAAACATCAATGCTTTGTCTAAGGATATTTGTGTTGATTACATTACGCACCATACTTAATGCAATCGTCTGTTGTTTGCAACTTAATACTGGAAGGGGTGCGGATGCTAACCTGAAGGTGGACTTTTTAGGCATAGATGCATGCTGGATAGCGGTCTATGTATTTTGTCGTAATGCCCTGATTAAATCTCATAGTAGTCATCATGATATGTATGTGCATTGTTATGCCCTCTCTATTTGTCAGTTGCCCAACTGTAATTTGTTCACCCAACATGCTATTTATCTTATCGGAGAGAAACCACTAGTGAACTGTGGACCCCGGTCCATTCTTTTACATCTGAAATACAATCTACTGCAAACTCTGTTCTCTACTGTTCTTCGCAAACAAACATCATTTTCTACACCATACGTTTAATCCTTTGTTTACAGCAAGCCGGTGAGATTGACAACCTCACTGTTAAGTTGGGGCAAAGTATTGTGATTGTGTTGTGCAGGTTCCACGTTGGCGCCGGAATCCCTGGTGTTGCGTGATACGTCTCAAACGTATCTATAATTTCTTATGTTCCATGCTACTTTTATGATGATACTCACATGTTTTAACACATTATATGTCATTATTATGCATTTTCCGGCACTAACCTATTGACGAGATGCCGAAGAGCCGTTCTGTCGTTTTCTGCTGTTTTTGGTTTCAGAAATCCTAGTAAGGAAATATTCTCGGAATTGGACGAAATCGACGCCCAGGGTCCTATTTTTGCACGAAGCTTCCAGAAGTCCGAAGGAGAGACGAAGTGTGGCCACGAGGCGCCGCCACAACAGGGCGGCGCGGCCCAGGTGCTGGCCGCGCGGCCCTGGCGTGTGGGGCCGTCGTGTGGCCCCCTGACCTGCCCTTCCGCCTACTTAAAGTCTTCGTCGCGAAACCCCCAGTACCGAGAGCCACGATACGGAAAACCTTCCAGAGACGCCGCCGCCGCCAATCCCATCTCGGGGGATTCAGGAGATCGCCTCCGGCACCCTGCCGGAGAGGGGAATCATCTCCCGGAGGTCTCTTCATCGCCATGATCGCCTCCGGATCAATGTGTGAGTAGTCCACCCCTGGACTATGGGTCCATAGCAGTAGCTAGATGGTTGTCTTCTCCTCATTGTGCTATCATGTTAGATCTTGTGAGCTGCCTATCATGATCAAGATCATCTATCTGTAATCCTACATGTTGTGTTTGTTGGGATCCGATGAATATTGAATACTATGTCAAGTTGATTATCAATCTATCATATATGTTATTTATGTTCTTGCATGCTCTCCGTTGCTAGTAGAGGCTCTGGCCAAGTTGATACTTGTGACTCCAAGAGGGAGTTATTATGCTCGATAGTGGGTTCATGCCTCCATTAAATCTGGGACAGGGACAGAAAGTTCTAAGGTTGTGGATGTGTTGTTGCCACTAGGGATAAAACATCGATGCTTTGTCTAAGGATATTTGTGTTGATTACATTACGCACCATACTTAATGCAATTGTCCGTTGTTTACAACTTAATACTGGAAGGGGTTCGGATGATAACCTGAAAGTGGACTTTTAGGCATAGATGCATGCTTGATAGCGGTCTATGTACTTTGTCGTAATTCCCGATTAAATCTCATAGTACTCATCATGATATATGTATGTGCATTGTTATGCCTTCTTTATTTGTCAATTGCCCAACTGTAATTTGTTCACCCAACATCTCGTTTATCTTATGGGAGAGACACCACTAGTGATCTGTGGACCCCGGTCCTATTCTTTACATCCGAAATACAATCTGCTCGCAATTGTTCTTTACTCGTTCTTTGCAAACAAGCATCATCATCCACACTATACATCTAATCCTTTGTTACGAGCAAGCCGGTGAGATTGACAACCTCACCGTTACGTTGGGGCAAAGTTCGTGATTGTGTTGTGCAGGTTCCACGTTTGCGCCGGAATCCCCGGTGTTGCGCCGCACTACACTCCGCCACCATCAACCTTCAACGTGCTTCTTGGCTCCTACTGGTTCGATAAACCTTGGTTTCTTTTTGAGGGAAAACTTGCTACTGTACGCATCACACCTTCCTCTTGGGGTTCCCAACGGACGTGTCGACTGCACGCATCAAGCTCTTTTTCTGGCGCCGTTGCCGAGGAGATCAAGACACGCTGCAAGGGGAGTCTTCCACATCCAATCTCTTTACTTTGTTTTTGTCTTGCTTTATTTTATTTACTACTTTGTTTGCTGCACTTAAACAAAACACAAAAAAATTAGTTGCTAGTTTTACTTTATTTACTGTCTTGTTCTCTATATCAAAAACACAAAAAAATTAGTTACTTGCATTTACTTTATTTAGTTTGCTTTATTTACTACTGCTAAAATGGGTACTGTTGAGAATACTAAGTTGTGTGACTTCACTAGCACAAATAATAATGATTTCTTATGCACACCTATTGCTCCACCTGCTACTACCACAGAATTCTTTGAAATTAAACCTGCTTTACTGAATCTTGTTATGAGAGAGCAATTTTCTGGTGTTAGTTCTGATGATGCTGCTGCCCATCTTAATAATTTTGTTGAACTATGTGAAATGCAAACGTATAAGGATGTATATGGTGACATTATAAAATTGAAATTGTTTCCTTTCTCCTTAAGAGGAAGAGCTAAGGATTGGTTGCTATCTCTGCCTAGAAATAGTATCGATTCATGGACTAAATGTAAGGATGCTTTTATTGGTAGATATTATCCTCCCGCTAAAATTATATCTATGAGAAGTAGCATAATGAATTTTAAGCAATTAGATAATGAACATGTTGCTCAAGCATGGGAGAGAATGAAATCTTTGGTAAAGAATTGCCCAACCCATGGACTAACTACTTGGATGATCATCCAAACCTTTTATGCTGGATTGAATTTTTCTTCGTGGAACCTATTGGATTCAGCTGCTGGAGGTACCTTTATGTCCATTACTTTGGGGGCGGCAACAAAGCTTCTTGATGATATGACGATAAATTACTCCGAATGGCACACGGAAAGAGCTCCACAAGGTAAGAAGGTAAATTCTGTCGAAGAAACCTCCTCCTTGAGTGATAAGATTGATGCTATTATGTTTATGCTTGTGAATGGAAGATCTAATGTTGATCCTAATAATATTCCTTTAGCTTCATTGGTTGCACAAGAAGAACATGTTGATGTGAATTTCATTAAAAATAATAATTTCAACAACAATGCTTATAGGAATAATTCTGGTAACAACTATAGGCCATATCCTTCTGCTAATGGTAATAGTTATGGTAATTCTTATGGGAATTCTTACAACAATAATAGGAGTGTACCCCCTGGTCTTGAAGCTATGCTTAAAGAATTTATTAGTACACAAACTGCTTTTAACAAATCTGTTGAAGAAAAGCTTGATAAAATTGATATTCTTGCTTCTAAGGTTGATAGACTTACCTCTGATGTTGATCTTTTAAAATTGAAAGTTATGCCTAATAAAGATATTGATAATAAAATTGTTACTACAGCAAATGCCATCCAAGTTAGAATTAATGAAAATATTAGATTGATGGCTGAATTGCATGCTAGGTGGGAAAGAGAAGAAAACGAAAAACTAGCTAAAGAGAATAATGTAGCTAAAGTTTGGACTATTACCACCACTAGTAATGTTAATGATTCACATGTTGCTACACCTCCTACTATCAATGGTAAAATAATTGGTGTTGGCAATTTTTCTACTCCTAGTGCAAAGCGTGCAAAATTACCTGAAACTGCTAAAACTGCTGAAATTGACAAAACTGCTGAAATTTTTCAAAATATTGGGGACAATGATCCCATTGCTGTAGATCATAATGGTTTAGACTTTGATGATTATCACATCTCTGAAGTTATAAAGTTCTTACAAAAGCTTGCTAAAAGTCCCAATGCTAGTGCTATAAATTTGGCCTTTACAAAACATATTACAAATGCTCTCATAAAAGCTAGAGAAGAGAAACTAAAACTTGAAACCTCTATTCCTAGAAAGTTGGAAGATGGTTGGGAGCCCATCATTAAGATGAGGGTCAATGATTTTGATTGTAATGCCTTATGTGATCTTGGTGCAAGTATTTCTGTTATGCCTAAGAAAATCTATGATATGCTTGACTTGCCACCATTGAAAAATTGTTATTTGGATGTTAATCTTGTTGATAATGCTATAAAGAAACCTTTGGGGAGGATTGATAATGTTCGTATTATGGTTAACAATAACCTTGTCCCCGTTGATTTTGTTGTCTTGGATATTGAATGCAATGCATCTTGTCCCATTATATTGGGAAGACCTTTTCTTCGAACTGTTGGTGCCACCATTGATATGAAGGAAGGTAATATTAAATATCAATTTCCTCTTAAGAAAGGTATGGAACACTTCCCTAGAAAGAGAATGAAGTTACCTTATGATTCTATTATTAGAAAAAGTTATGATGTTGATGCTTCGTCTCTTGACAATACTTGATATACACTTTCTACGCCTAGCTGAAAGGCGTTAAAGTAAAGCGCTTATGGGAGACAACCCATTATTTTACTTCTGCACCTTTATTTTATATTTGAGTCTTGGAAGTTGTTACTACTGTAGCAACCTCTCCTTATCTTTATTTTATTGCATTGTTGTGCCAAGTAAAGTCTTTGATAGCAAAGCCAATACTAGATTTGGATTGCTGCGCAGAAACAGATTTCTTGCTGTCACGAATTTCGATATGCCTCTCTGTAGGTAACTCAGAAAAATCTGCCAATTTACGTGCGTGATCCTCAGATATGTACGCAACTTTCATTAAATTTGGGCATTTTCATCTGAGCAAGTTAAGTGCCCCTGAAAAATTCATCTTTACGGACTGTTCTGTTTTGACAGATTCTGCCTTTTATTTCGCATTGCCTGTTTTGCTATGTTTGATGGATTTCTTTGTTCCATTAACTTTCAGTAGCTTTGTGCAATGTCCATAAGTGTTAAGAATGATTATGTCACCTCTGAATATATGAATTTTCGATTATGCACTGACCCTCTAATGAGTTTGTTTCGAGTTTGGTGTGGAGGAAGTTTTCAAGGGTCAAGAGAGGAGGATGATACAATATGATCAAGAAGAGTGAAAAGTCAAAGCTTGGGGATGCCCCCGTGGTTCATCCCTGCATATTTTAAGAAGACACAAGCATCTAAGCTTGGGGATGCCAAGGCATCCCTTCTTCATCGACAACTTATCAGGTCACCTCTAGTGAAACTATATTTTTATTCTGTCACATCTTATGTGCTTTACTTGGAGCGTCTGTTTGTTTTTGTTTTTGTTTGAATAAAATCGGATCCTAGCGTTCTTTGTGTGGGAGAGAGACACGCTCCGATGTTTCGTATGAACAACCTTCACGTGGCCCTTGACTCCTACTGGTTCGATAAACTTGGTTTCTTACTGAGGGAAAACTTGCTGCTGTACGCATCACACCTTCCTCTTGGGGTTCCCAACAGACGTGTGTCTCACGCGCCATCAAGCAATTTTTCTGGCGCCGTTGCCGGGGAGATCAAGACACGTTGCAAGGGGAGTCTCCCACACCCAATCTCTTTACTTTGTTTTTGTCTTGCTTTACTTTACTTTATTTACTGTCTTGCTTGCGCTCTCTATATTAAAAACACAAAAAAATTAGTTACTTGCATTTACTTTATTTTGTTATCATGTCTAGTCCTGCACTTGTTACTCCGTCACCCGAGGAATTGATCTTTACTTTTAAACAAGGGAGTGAGGAGAGTTTTGAAGAAGCTTGGTCTAGAATTTTGGATTTTTATGGTAAAACAGAACCTTGAATGACTCTAAGTTTGCTTCTTAGTAATTTTTATTTTGGGCTTATTGTTCGCTATAGATATGCTTTGGATGCTTTAGTGGGAGGAGATTTCCTTCACTGCGATGGGGATCAAGCTTTTAATGTCATAAAGAAATTGGTTACATCATCTAGCTCAGCTAGTAATTTCGATTCATCTCTTGCTAGTATTTATGATAGATTAAACACTCTTGAAACAAATATATCTTATTTAAAATAAGGGTACAACCAGATTCGTGAATATTATGATTATGTTCCAGTAAATTTTAAACCTTCAATGTGGATCCCTACTATTAAAATTGCTATTTGTGGTGAAACTTTTTATGCCCGTTGTGATATTATGTCTGAGTTTTGCCTTATGCCTAAAAGTATCTATGAATCTTTGACACTTTGGGAACTTACTGAAGGTGGAGAAGGAATAACTCTTACTGATAATTCTGTTATAATTCCTGAGGGGATAGCTGAAGATGTGTTCACAACCTTTCTTGGAAGAACGGTATCCAATGATTACCTCGTTATTGAATGTGTAGGGACAGGACAAATCACGCTTGGAAGATCCCTGCTGAAACTCTTGGGAGCAACCATAGATGTGGGAAAAGGCACTCTAAATTTTACCTCTACACCTGGATGCGGTCAGGTATTTCCTAGACCAAAGAGTAAGAATAAGAGTAAGAAGGATAGGCGCAAAGCCCCTGGTAATAATGTTAATGCTTCATCCCTCGATAATACTTGATTCGCACTTTCTGCGCCTAGCTGAAAGGCGTTAAAGAAAAGCGCTTATGGGAGACAACCCATTATTTTACTTCTGCACTTTTGTTTTATATTTGAGTCTTGGAAGTTGTTACTACTGTAGCAACCTCTCCTTATCTTTATTTTATTGCATTTTTGTGCCAAGTAAAGTCTTTGATAGTAAGGTTGATACTAGAATTGGATTACTGCGCAGAAACAGCTTTCTTGCTGTCACAAAATTTAGCAGCCCCGTCTTTAGATAACTCAGAAAATTCTGCCAATTTACGTGCGTGATCCACAGATATGTACGCAACTTTCATTCAATTTGAGATTTTTCATATGAGCAAGTTAAGTGCCCCTGAAAAATTCGTCTTTACGGACTGTTCTGTTTTGACAGATTCTGCCTTTTATTTCGCATTGCCTGTTTTGCTATGTTGGATGGATTTGTTTGTTCCATTAACTTTCAGTAGCTTTGTGCAATGTCCAGAAGTGTTAAGAATGATTATGTCACCTCTTAATATGTGAATTTTCGATTATGCACTAACCCTCTAATGAGTTTGTTTTGAGTCTGGTGTGGAGGAAGTTTTCAAGGATCAAGAGAGGAGGATGATACAATATGATCAAGAAGAGTGAAAACTCTAAGCTTGGGGATGCCCCCGTGGTTCATCCCTGCATATTTCAAGAAGACTCAAGCATCTAAGCTTGGGGATTCCCAAGGCATCCCCTTCTTCATCGACAACTTATCAGGTCACCTCTAGTGAAACTATATTTTTATTCCGTCACATCTTATCTGCTTTACTTGGAGCGTCTGTATGTTTTTGTTTTTTATTTTTGTTTGAATAAAATCGGATCCTAGCATTCTTTGTGCGGGAGAGATACACGCTCCGCTCGTTCATATGAACACTGGTGTTCTTAGCTTTACTTTTAATGTTCATGGCAAAGGTTGAAACTGCTTCGTTCATTGTTATATGGTTGGAAATAGAAAATGCTTCATGTGGTAATTGGTATAATGTCTTGAATAATTTGATACTTGGCAATTTTTGTGCTCAAATAGATCATGTTTAAGCTCTTGCATCATGTACTTTGTACCCATTAATGAAGAACTACCATAGAGCTTGTTGAAATTTGGTTTGCATGATTGGTCTCTCTAAAGTCTATATATTTTCTGGTTAAGGTGTTTGAACAACAAGGAAGATAGTGTAGAGTCTTATAATGCTTGCAATATGTTCTTATGTAAGTTTTGCTGTACCGGTTTATACTTGAGTTTGCTTCAAACAACCTTGCTAGCCCAAAGCCTTGTATTGAGAGGGAATTCTTCTCGTGCATCCAAATCCTTGAGCCAAAAACTATGCCGTTTGTGTCCACCATACCTACCTACTACATGGTATTTCTCTGCCATTCCAAAGTAAATTACTTGAGTGCTACCTTTAAAATTCCATTCTTTGTCTTTGCAATATTTAGCTCATGGGAAAATAGCTTAAAAACTATTGTGGTATTGAATATGTTACTTATGTATCTTATTTCTTATAAGTTGCTTGTTGAGCGATAACCATGTTTCTGGGGACGCCATCAACTATTACACCTTTGTTGAATATCATGTGAGTTGCTATGCATGTTCGTCTTGTCTGAAGTAAGGGTGATTTATCATGATCAAATGGTTTGAGTATGCATATTGTTAGAGAAGAACATTGGGCCGCTAACTAAAGCCATGAATCATGGTGGAAGTTTCAATTTGGACATTAATCCTCAATCTCTTATGAGAATATTATCTGTTGTTGAATGCTTACGCATTAAAGAGGAGTCCATTATCTGTTGTCTATGTTGTCCTGGTATGGATGTCCTAAGTTGAGATCTATCAAAAACGAGAAATCAAATGCGATCTATCTCCTTGGACCTTTGTACAGGCGACATAGAGGTACCCCTTTGTGACACTTGGTTGAAACATATGTTATGCAATGATAATCCATGTAAATCCAAGCTAATTAGGACAAGGTGCGAGCACTATTGGTACTCTATGCATGAGGCTTGCAACTTATAGGATATCTTATGCATAACACATATGAATTATTACTACCGTTGACAAAATTGTTTCTATGTTTTCAAAATGAAAAGCTCTAGCACAAAAATAGTAATCCATGCTTCCCTCTGCGAAGGGTCCCTTTCTTTTACTTTATGTTGAGTCAGTTTACCTACTTCTTTCTATCTTAGAAGCAAACACTTGTGTCAACTGTGTGCATTGATTCCTACATACTTGCTTATTTGCATTCATCATATTACTTTGTGTTGACAATTATCCATGAGATAAACATGTTGAAGTTGAAAGCAATTGATGAAACTTATATCTTCCTTTGTGTTGTTTCAAAGCTTTCTACTAAGAATTTATTGCTTTATGAGTTAACTCATGTGCAAGTATTATAGATGCTTGTCTTAAAAGAACTATTCATGAAAAGTCTTTGTTATATGATTCAGTTGTTTAAATCATTGTCTTTACCATTGCTTCGAATCACTTCATTCATCTCATATGCTTTACAATAGTATTGATCAAGATTATGATAGCATGTCACTTCAGAAATTATCATTGTTATCGTTTACCTACTCGAGGGCGAGTAGGAACTAAGCTTGGGGATGCTTGATACGTCTCAAACGTATCTATAATTTCTTATGTTCCATGCTACTTTTATGACAATACTCACATGTTTTATACACACTTTACATCATTTATATGCATTTTCCGGCACTAACCTATTGACGAGATGCCGAAGAGCCGATTCTGTTGTTTTCTCGCTGTTTTTGGTTTCGAAATCCTACAAAGGAAATATTCTCGGAATTGGACGAAATCAACGCCCAGGGTCTTATTTTCCACGGAGCTTCCAGAAGACCGAAGAGCATACGAAGTGGGGCCACGAGGTGGCCAGACCACAGGCCGGCGCAGCCAGGGAGGGGCCCGCGCCGCCCTGTGGTGTGGGCCCCTCGTCAGCCCTCCGACTCTGCCCTTCCGCCTACTTATACTCTCCGTCACGAAAACCCTATTACCGAGAGCCACAATACGGAAATAGTTCCAGAGACGCCGCCGCCGCCAATCCCATCTCGGGGGATTCAGGAGATCGCCTCCGGCACCCTGCCGGAGAGGGGAATCATCTCCCGGAGGACTCTTCATCACCATGATCGCCTCCGGACTGATGTGTGAGTAGTTCATCCTTGGACTATGGGTCCATAGCGGTAGCTAGATGGTTGTCTTCTCCTCATTGTGCTATCATGTTAGATCTTGTGAGCTGCCTATCATGATCAAGATCGTCTATTTGTAATGCTACATGTTGTGTTTGTTGGGATCCGATGAATATGGAATACTATGTTATGTTGATTATCAATCTATCATATATGTGTTGTTCATGTTCTTGCATGCTCTCCGTTGCTGGTAGAGGCTCTGGCCAAGTTGATACTTGTGACTCCAAGAGGGAGTATTTATGCTCGATAGTGGGTTCATGCCTCCATTTAATGCGGGACGATGACGGAAAGTTCTAAGGTTGTGGATGTGCTGTTGCCACTAGGGATAAAATATCAATGCTTTGTCTAAGGATATTTGTATTGTTTACATTACGCATAGTACTTAATGCAATTGTCTGTTGTTTGCAACTTAATACTGGAAGGGGTGTGGATGCTAACCCGAAGGTGGACTTTTTAGGCATAGATGCATGCTGGATAGCGGTCTATCTTCTTTGTCGTAATGCCCTAAGTAAATTGATGGCGTGTATTTCACACGTTCGTTGGGCAACCCCAAGAGGAAGGTATGATGCGCACAGCAGCAAGTATTCCCTCAGAAAGAAACCAAGGTTTATCGAACCAGGAGGAGCCAAGAAGCACGTTGAAGGTTGATGGCGGCGGGATGTAGTGCGGCGCAACACCGGAGATTCCGGCGCCAACGTGGAACCTGCACAACACAACCAAAGTACTTTGCCCCAACGAAACGAGTGAGGTTGTCAATCTCACCGGCTTGCTGTAACAAAGGATTAACCGTATTGTGTGGAAGATGATTGTTTGCAGAGAAAACGAGTAAAACAAGTATTGCGAGCAGATTTGTATTTCAGTATTAAAAGAATGGACCGGGGTCCACAGTTCACTAGAGGTGTCTCTCCCATAAGATAAAAGCATGTTGGGTGAACAAATTACGGTCGGGCAATTGACAAATAGAGAGGGCATAACAATGCACATACATGACATGATAAGTATAGTGAGATTTAATTGGGCATTACGATAAAGTACATAGACCGCCATCCAACTGCATCTATGCCTAAAAAGTCCACCTTCGAGTTATCATCCGAACCCCCTCCGAGTATTAAGTTGCTAAACAACGGACAATTGCATTAAGTATGGTGCGTAATGTAATCAACAACTACATCCTCGGACATAGCGCCAATGTTTTATCCCTAGTGGCAACAACACAACACAACCTTAGAACTTTCGTCATCACTGTCCCGGTGTCAATGCGGGCATGAACCCACTATCGAGCATAAGTACTCCCTCTTGGAGTTAAAAGTAAAAACTTGGCCAGAGCCTCTACTAGAAACGGAGAGCATGCAAGATCATAAACAACACATGTATAATAACTTGATAATTAACATGACATGGTATTCTCTATCCATCGGATCCCGACAAACACAACATATAGAATTACGGATAGATGATCTTGATCATGTTAGGCAGCTCACAAGATCCAACAATGAAGCACAATGAGGAGAAGACAACCATCTAGCTACTGCTATGGACCCATAGTCCAGGGGTGAACTACTCACTCATCACTCCGGAGGCGACCATGGCGGTGTAGAGTCCTCCGGGAGATGAATCCCCTCTCCGGCAGGGTGCCGGAGGAGATCTCCAGAATCCCCCGAGATGGGATCGGCGGCGACGGCGTCTCTGGAAGGTTTTCCGTATCGTGGTTTTTTCGCATCAGGGTTTTCGCGACGGAGGCTTTAAGTAGGCGGAAGGGCGCAGTCGGGGGCCGGGCGAGGGGCCACACCATAGGCGGCGCGGGCCCCCCGGGCCGCGCGGCCCCGTGGTTTGGCCACCTCGTGGCCCCACTTCGTGTGTTCTTCGGTCTTCCGGAAGCTCCGTGGAAAAATAGGACCCCGGGTCTTCGTTTCGTCCAATTCCGAGAATATTTCGTTACTAGGATTTCTGAAACCAAAAACAGCAGAAAACGGAACTGGCACTTCGGCATCTTGTTAATAGGTTAGTTCCAGAAAATGCACGAATATGACATAAAGTGTGCATAAAACATGTAGGTATCATCAATAATATGGCATAGAACATAAGAAATTATCGATACGTCGGAGACGTATCATAAATCTCATAGTAGTCATCATGATATGTATGTGCATTGTTATGCCCTCTCTATTTGTCAATTGCCCAACTGTAATTTGTTCACCCAACATGCTATTTATCTTATTGGAGAGACACCACTAGTGAACTGTGGACCCCGGTCCATTCTTTTACATCTGAAATACAATCTACTGCAATCATTGTTCTCTGCTATTCTCTGCAAACAAACTTCATTCTCCACACCACACGTTTAATCCTTTGTTTACAGCAAGCCGGTGAGATTGACAACCTCACTGTTAAGTTGGGGCAAAGTATTGTGATTGTGTTGTGCAGGTTCCACGTTGGCGCGGAATCCCTGGTGTTGCGCCGCACTACACTCCGTCACCAACAACCTTCACGTGGCCCTTGACTCCTACTGGTTCGATAACCTTGGTTTCTTACTGAGGGAAAACTTGCTGCTGTACGCATCACACCTTCCTCTTGGGGTTCCCAACAGACGTGTGTCTCACGCGCCATTAGACGCCTCTAATTTGGTTTGCATATTTTATGTGGTTTAGGGTTTTCGCGTAAGATCCAATCTACCTACGAACATGAACCATAACGGTGATACTAGTGTTGTCAATAGAAAGAGTAAGTTGAATCTTAACTATGGTGGGAGAGACAGACACCCGCAAAACCACTTATGTAATACAAGTTGCATGTCGAGCGTGGAGCAAGTCTCATGAACGCGGTCATGTAAAGTTAGCCCGGCCGCTTCATCCCACCATCCCGCAAGATGCAAAGTGCACGAACTAAAGACAACAAAGCATCAATGCCCACAAAACCATTGTGTTCTACTCGTGCAACTAATCTATGCGTAGACACGGCTCTGATACCACTGATGGGATTCGTAGCATAGAAAACAAAAAATTCCTACCGCAAGAACGAATAACAAGACAAGATCCAATCTAGAAGATGGTAGCAACGAGAAGATCATGAGACTAACCCTCGAAGATTTCCAAAGCCTACGAGATTAGATCTCGTTGTTGATGTAGTCGATCACTTGCCGCTTTCGAAAGCGCGTAGAAGATCTTGACGGTGCCACAGTCGGGCAGCACCTCCGTACTTGGTCACACGTTCGGTGTTAATGACGACGTCTTTCTCCCTGTTCCAGCGGGCAGCGGATGTAGTCGATCCTCCTCGTTATCCCGCCAACACGACGGCGTGGTGACGGTGGTGGTGGAGATCTCCGGCAGGGCTTCGCCGTAAGCGCTGCGGAAGAAGAAGGAGGAGGTAGTAGCTAGGGTTTGGGAGAGGGGGAGCTAGGGCTGCGACTTGTAGAGCTCTTGAGGCTCCCCTTGCCCTCCTTTTATAGGTGGAAAAGGTCCTTGGGTCGTCCAAGACCTGCCCCCAAAGTTTGGGAGAGTTCCGGTAGGTTTCTGTCAGCCGAAACCTACTAGAACTAGGACTCTTTTGCCAAATCCGAATCTGCTTTACGGGAAACTTCTTAACCCTTAAGGAAAACGTGGACACACCTATTATAGAACCCTCCGGACTTCCTCAGACAGCCCGGGTCATCCCAGACACTTCCGGAATCTTCCACAATATTCCGGACTATTCCGGTCCTTCCAAAACCTTCTAGAAGCTCCGGTCAAAACACCGGACTTTTTCCGAACCCCGGAAAATGACTTTCTATATATGAATCTTATTCTACGGACCATTCCGAACCTCCTCGTGATGTCTTGGATCCCATCCGAGACTCCGAACAACATTCGAGCTCCATTCCATATTCCATATCTACTTAAAACGACATCAAACCTTAAGTGTGTCACCCTACGGTTCGTGAACTATGCAGACATGGTCGAGACTCTTCTCCATAATGGCTCCCACATATTCAACGATAACTTAGTGATCGATTGAACAATTTACATACGATACCGATTCCCTTTTTCTCGCGATATTTTACTTGTCCGAGGTTTGATCATCGGTATCTCTATACCTCGTTCAACCTCGTCTCCGACAAGTACTCTTTACTCGTACCGTGGCATATTATCTCTTGTGAACTATTCACATGCTTGCAAGCTAATCAGACGACATTCCACCGAGAGGGCCCAGAGTATATCTATCCATCATCGGGATGGACAAATCCCACTCTTGATCTATATGCCTCAACTCATACTTTCCGAATACTTAATCCCACCTTTATAACCACCCATTTACGCAGTGATGTTTGATGTAATCAAAGTACCCTTCCGGTATAAGTGATTTACATGATCTCATGGTCGAAGGACTAGGTAACTATGTATCGAAAGCTTATAGCAAATTGAACTTAATGACTTGATCTTATGCTACGCTTAATTGGGTGTGTGTCCATTATATCATTCATCTAATGACATAACCTTGTTATCAATAACATCCAATGTTCATGATCACGAAACCATGATCATCTATTAATCAACAAGCTAGTTATACAAGAGGCTTACTAGGGACTCCTTGTTGTTCACATAACACACATGTATCAATGTTTGGGTTAATACAATTATAGCATGGTACATAAACATTTATCATAAACACAAAGATATATAATGAACATTTTATTATTTTCTCCTGGGCATATCTCCAACAACTTCCTATATATGAATCTTATTCTCCGGACCTTTCCGGACCTCCTCGTGATGTCCTGGATCCCATCCGAGACTCCGAACAAACATTCGAACTCCATTCCATATTCCATATCTACTTAAAATGACATCAAACCTTAAGTGTGTCACCTTACGGTTCGTGAACTATGCAGACATGGTCGAGACTCCTCTCCGACCAATAACCAATAACGGGATCTGGAGATCCATAATGGCTCCCACACATTCAACGATAACTTAGTGATCGATTGAACCATTTACATACGATACCGATTCCCTTTGTCACGTGATAGTTTACTTGTCCGAGGTTTGATCATCGGTATCTCCATACCTCGTTCAACCTCGTCTCCGACAAGTACTCTTTACTCGTACTGTGCCATGTCATCTCTCGTGAACTATTCACATGCTTGCAAGCTAATCAGATGACATTCCACCGAGAGGGCCAGAGTATATCCATCCGTCATCGGGATGGACAAATCCCACTCTTGATCCATATGCCTCAACTCATACTTTCTGAATACTCAATCCCACCTTTATAACCACCCATTTACGCAGTGGCGTTTGATGTAATCAAAGTACCCTTCCGGTATAAGTGATTTACATGATCTCATGGTCGAAGGACTATGTAACTATGTACCGAAAGCTTATAGCAAATTGAACTTAAGGACGTGATCTTGTGTTACGCTTAATTGGGTGTGTCCATTACATCATTCATCTAATGACATAACCTTGTTATTAATAAGATCCAATGTTCATGATCATGAAACTATGATCATCTATTAATCAACAAGCTAGTTATACAAGAGGCTTACTAGGGACTCCTTGTTGTTCACATAACACACATGTATCAATGTTTCGGTTAATACAATTATAGCATGGTATGCAAACATTTATCATAAACACAAAAATATATAATAACCACTTTATTATTGCCTCTTGGGCATATCTCCAACAGGCACAACCAGTTAAGGCCAGACCTTGGGTTTTCACCCTAAAAGGTAGGACTCTGCACTTCACCTGTGTTGTTGCCCCCACTTTCATACCGCTGCTGTGAAGCCCGGAACACCAAGCAAGTCTCTCAACAGCGCAGAGACTTGAACCTCCCTTAGCTAGTCCTCCCCTCTGGCCTTCATGAAATTCTCTTCTTCCGACTTTCATCATGGATCCATAGTCACTTGATGTCAACACAGAAAAAGAGCTTCGCGCCGCTCCCTCCAGAACCAATCGGTCGGAATAAAAGCATGGGTGCGCACGACCGAATACCTCCGATCCAGCAAACTCCAAGCAAAGCACTGTTACATTCGTCGGCGGAGCCTTCCAGAACTCAACCCACCGGCCAGATCACGAGTCCAGGCCTCCGGTAGGTCCTCCTCTTCACGCAAGAGAGGCTCTAGGACCGCCGCCTTTATACAGGTCGGACCCCCACGTCGGCGACCATCCCGGGCTGGCCAATCCAACCCTCCACCGGCGACACCATCGCCGGCTTCCATGCTCCTCCATCTCGTCGCCAAATCGCGGTGATAGATTTAGTTACTATACCATAACAATTTCTATAACCACAGAGATCCTTGCCAGATAAAGTTATAAAGAGCAATAATCACCATGGATCTCTAAAGTTGAACACATGTTGTCATTTGCATCATCAATGACACGAATGTTTCTTAGGCGTTTTTTTTATTACAAAATATAAAATAACCTTCTTGTTCATTTAGCAAGCAAGTTAGCTGTATCTAGCCTTACCTCGAGACAGCCACGCGTAGGTGAGCTTCCCTAGATCAATCTATGGGAGTCTGCCACAATCTAATCGCATTTGTTTTTTGTGACGCGTCATTATGCTTGTTTCGTAAGCTTCTACTCCTCGAGATGTCAATTAACTATTCTGTTGGGAGCATATATAATATAAAAACAAAGAAATAAAAAATAATGGATCTGGGCCTGCCGGATCCCCACGAATCAGAAGCTCATATATACATGAAGAACATCTGTTCCGATGCTCCACATGAATATTTGAGGAAATAAGTTCTTGATCACAGATAGAAGAGGGAAATAACGAAGTGCGTTGCACTGGTGAAGGCTTATATATGCAGCAATTAATAGTTTTTTTCTACAGGAAAGTAAAGAACCTTTGTAGGTATCGTGCTTGTGTATCAGCAAAAGGCGATCCTGGTATCAACGTCTGTGTAAAGGAATTTGAGTTAGTTACTGGAGAGGTTATCTCCTTGCTTGTATTTTCAATAAATAAATAAAATTCTTCCATAATCTAGAGAGAAAAAATAACAAGATTCTGAAAGATGATCCTCAAAATGGTGAAGGATTGATTAATAAGGATCCATATAGAAATTTTCAAGGTAAAAAACCAAATGAAAACAATTTAAGGCCTCTTTGATTCGAAGGGTTTTGGCAGAATTTTTTTTGGTGGACTGAGATTCTTAATTTTTTTTCTTACATATGTTGTCTGATTTGTAGGCTTGACTCAGCTGTTTCTAAGGATTCCTCTGGTAAATTTGACGTACGAGTACATCATCTTAATAAAGATTTATGGTTCCCCTGCAGCAATGAAACAAACATCGGTCCAAAATAATAATGTATGACTTGAGTGGTGTTGCATTGCAGTACTACATTTTTTACTATTCGCCCGTTTTTCTTAATCGTACCAATCAAAGGCCCCTTATATGCAGGATTTCATTCCTGTCAAATCCCTAAACGATTCTTTAGTACGTCCAAGCAAGCCTTCAAAGAATGGCATTGCTCGGTGGTCGGCTCCTGGAACAATGATAAACCGATCGTTCCACGTACAGAAGGCCAGCCAGGCCATTCTGTAAAGCTGCATATGCATGTCCCCGAGTGGCGGTCCCCTTTTTCCGAATTATAATCACACCATCTCCAAGAACTTGAGAGCTGTGAACTAACAAGAAGGACAATGGCCGTGGCCCATATCGATGGACACGCGCTTGATCTTGCTTGCTACGAGCAGATCGCATGCATGGGCACGTACCCATTATTCTAGAGATACATGCGATTCGACCAATGATGGGTACGTTGGGATCTCCATCAGCTTGCGTCCGTCTTACTTGAGCAAGTGCACGCTTTACATGAACCATGTGTGGAAAATGTCGTCGCATTTCAAACCGGCCCAGATTTTTGAAGCGTGATGAGACTTGACGAAACTCGACAACACCTATGCAACATGAATCGCAAAGTGGAAATCAACGGAAGATATGCACACTATCTAGCATGCACGCTCGAAACGCTGCTCTCAACCATGTTTATCAACTTAGTTGTTTTATTCACTCCTTTTGGAAAAAAGCTGTTTTATTCACTAAAGCATACTATACCAATGGCTGGCCGGGTCTGCCTTTTTTTTTTTGAAAGTGGGGGCAAAAGATTTACCACTACTCATTACTTAAGAAGGACGGTCTTGACAAGATAAAGTTTTGAACCAAATAAAGTCCTAAGGGATTGCTCTCCTGTTATTACAAACTTAAACATTTCACCCCAGCGGTTACCCAAAGTTTAGCCTCAGCTTTGATGATGTTGTCGAGAAGGATTCCGCTCCTTCTGGTTTGCCATGGCATCCTTCTGCATCTTGTCCACCACGCTGCAAGGGTGAGATCATCCATCCACAGATCCACTCGTGGGTGTGAACGGGAGGGGATGCCAATCTAAACCTTCACCATTCCCCAAAGGCACTTGGTGTAGCGATAATGGGAAAGAAGGTGAGCCATCGTCTCTTGGGTGTTAGCTTTGGGGTCTGCCTGATGACCATGCATAATTATAGATGATGCGTTGCTCTACTGTTGCTTGGACAAGACTCGTCCGACAGTTTTAATTTTGTGTAGAAGTAACTTTTTTTTAAATGGGGGAAGGACCCTCAGCCTCTGAATCGAAAAATATATACGGCCGATGACGAGCGAAAACCATGTCAACAAGAAATTATTCCCTAAAAAAATAAAAAATAAAACTCCCATGATGATGAATAATCTGATCTTTGTTCCGTAGCCCTAACAAAAATACTGTATACATGTAGCTACTGTTGATGCTAGGTAGGAATGGTCCATGTATCGGTAATCAATCTATACCAAAGATCGTGCCGAGAACATGCATTACCTATCCAGGATGCCCACTCCGACGCAATCATTCGCCGGAACGCGAGATCTCGGTCGATCACCCACGAGTTAGGAGGACGACAAGGATCAAATGTGTCGCTCAAGTTCGTACCGTTCGTAGAAGGAAAAAGCTGTATTTCCTCCGGAGGTTCTCGTCTCTGGCAGCCTCCGACGTGAGCGCGTGACGCGTGTCCCGGTCCCACCACCTCTCCTCCCATCTAATCTAATTTTCCTTCGTCCTCATCCTCCCAAACTTTCTTGCCGCCCCGACAACAGAGCACAGGAGAGTCCGTCCCCGCGCCGACCATCCTCTACGGAGCACGCCGCCGCCTCCTTTCCTCGCGACGGTCGGCCTCAAAGGAGCGCTCCGCCGCCTCCTTCCCCGCGACGACCGCGGGGCACCATCCCGCGGGGCGCCGGATCATCCGCCGCGACGGCAGCCGCCTCCATCCCGCGCGCCGTCGGTCCCGGCTCCACGGCGGACCTCTCCCTCGGCCGCTTACCTCCGATCCCGAGCTCCCTTCCGTCGCGCTGCTGCAATTCAGAGGAGCGCCCTGGCGCTGCCGGCCGCGCGCTGCTGAAAGGGGATCTCGGGCTTACTGTAAGTCACTGGAGATGCAAATGGGCGCCGCGAAGGGCCACCACGCGGAGCTGCAAAGGATCATGGTCGACGCTGCAACGGCCTCCCGTCTGAGCTGCGAAGGCCCATCGCATATGCTGCATGGCCTGCCGGCGGAGCTACATGCAGCAACCGGCGGTGCTGCCGGCGGAGCGGCGGAGCTGCAAGGAGCGGAAGGGGGTGCTTCAATGGTGCGCCACCGGAGCTGCAAAGGTGCGCCGCCGGAGCTTCAAAGGTGCGCCACCGGAGCTGCAAAGGTGCGCCGCCGGAGCTGCAAAGGTGCGCCGCCGGAGCTGCAAAGGTGCGCCGCCGAAGCTAAAAGCGACGAATGCCGCCGTTGTTAGACCGCCTCCGTGCTGCAAGCCCGCCGACGAGCATCGTCGTAGTGCTGTTGCAAGCTCACGGCGGTGCTGTTTTTCGTCACCGACGACTACTCCCCGGTGCTCCTCTCCGACGGCGTGCTATTCCGGCGACAATGGCCGGCGGCGCAGTATTCTCCGGCGACGCGGTCTTCCGGCAACAATGGTCGGTGTCCGGTGATGTGCTGGAGTTCTAGGCCTGGGGCTGTCGGTGTTCATGTCCGTGTGTTTGTTTCTGGTAGAGGACCAGTTGGAGGTGGGTGACGAAAATTTATTTTTCTTTGTACACGTGTCAAGCGGGGAACCCGGAGGCTCGGGGGCTTGAAATCCTCCGGAGGATTATCAGCACGCTCCTTCGTAGAAGCCCTCAAACTTGTGGCCGCGCGCGGAGAATGAACGAGCAAATCATTGGGGGTTCGTCTGTTCCTCCACGCAAATGATTTGAACGTATCTAGTGGATGGTGCCATACTGCCATAGCCGTCTTTACTCACAAACGGAATATGTCGTAGGTCGGGCGCAAGGTTTTGGCTAGAGAGACTACGGCCAAATTTTATACGGGTTAAGGGCATGTACAACGCGGCCTCTTACAACGGGCGCCAGGGTGTTTTTCTTGTCCGTTACGAGCGAATCCTGGTCAATCTCGGGAATACGTCTTGCGTCAATGCCACAATAGGAGCCGCCGCTCCAGTTCTATCTCCAACAACCAACACTTTTTTTCCAACAGCAATGGATACCCACGCGGCAGAAAATAATTCTGTTTTAGCGCCCATATTAGCAGCTAGCGTTGAAAGATGGAGCGCTTGGTTGTTATCCATTTTCGGTAGGCATTATTTTTCATCAGTTAAGCGCCTCCCTAAGCGACTAGGGTTGTACAACATGCCCAGGGAGATGTTAATGGCGAAGCCTAGGTCGGAGTTGAAAGCTGTAATGGCTAATGGCGAAGAGCATACGCAGGAGCGTGGACGCGTTCCGGAGACAGTGCACTGGCCGTCGGAGTTGAAAGCTCAATTCGGCTAGCTGCCGGAGCCCCAGGTGCGGTACACACCAACAAGGACGAAGCGAGATGGTCCTCCATTTCTCTTTTGCTTTGAGGGTTGGCTATAGTGCAATGCTAGCCGATATACATATAGGGCATCTTTGAACCCTCCAGTGAGAAAGTTTGATTAGTACGACTGTTGTTCCCAGACCCCCGTCGTGTCCCTCCCTGCGGCGATGCGGGGCTCCAAGCCTATGGAGCCGCCAGCCCGTCCCACCGTGCTCTTTTACCCATGTTGTCGCTCGGAGGAGGCCGACGGATGGCGGCAGCGGGGAGTCCCCCCACTCTGTTTTTTATCTTTGACCTAGCATATCTAGTCTCCTACAATCCTACCACATCTCGGTGAGATTTGATTCTTCCGCAGGTGCGAGCTATCTCTGGCCAAGATCTTGATGTCGGCGTCCCAGCGTGGCATGTCATTGTTCTAGCCTAGGTCGTCGAAGATCCGTGCCCATGTGGATGGTGCGACCATGGCAAGTACTTCATTCGCCTGCTCGATTGGCCTTGGGATGTAGCGGCTTTGTGTTGCTGATGTGCTGACTCTACGGGCCTCGGGGTGGCGCCATCGTTGCCGCTGATGGCGGAGGTCCGTCGGTGGCTCCAAATTCCACTTGCGTCGGCAACTTACGATATGTCGATTATAGCCATTTTCCGCGATTTCCATGGTCCAGGCGTAGGTGGGCCTGTCAAGGTGGGTCGATGGCCAGAGGTCCTCCATGCTCATGTTGAGTAAGATCACTAGGTGTTGGCGGTGACTAGGATCAAGAAGCATGGGGTGAAGACGTATGTGTGCCTCGCGATCAGAACTCCGCAGCTTTTGTAGCCGTCGTTGCCAAGTTGGTGGTGGTAGTAAACTTCATTCTTGGTGATGGTGGTGCTCCCAGAGTTATGTGTCTCTGTATCCTTGATGAAAACCCTAAGTTTGATCTTCGGTGGTTGTACATAGCAATGGTGGCTCCCTAGTCATATATTTGTTGAAGGCACTGTCTAGAGACTGGATTTGGACCTTCTACAAGGTGAAATCCGAGGATATGACCATACTGGTTAGTCCAGATGACATAGGCATAACCTGTCGGGCGCCTATTATTGCTATACCTGGTGCGGTTTAGTCGAAGGCCCATGAAGCCCATAGTGCAACAAGCAATCAAAGCCGAAGAACTTGGCTCATCAATCAAGGAAAGCTCAAAGAAGGAAACCTCAAGACGTAGTCGACTAGGATTCTTGTAAATCCTAACCTAGTTGCATATATAAAGCCAGACAAGGGTGCCCCTTAGAGAATATTCTCATACTCGCAGATTAGACCTAGACAAGACACAACTCTGTCTACGGCGTCTCCATGTACACAAGTATGTTTATATACTAGATTGCTAGCAGGACGTAGCGATCCTCCACCATGGGGACGTGAATCTAGGTACGTCGCGTGACATCTCGTTCCCGGAGTCTTCAGGCACCCCCTTTCCCAAACCCAACTCCATAACCCTTGCCGAGGTGAACCCTTGTCACCGAATGACGACGATGTTTGTGCACTGTTAAGTTCCTAGATGCATCGGTTTTTTCATTACTCTTTTTAGTCGAGGTGTCGTGCTGCCTGATACGTCTCCAACGTATCCATAATTTCTGATGTTCCATGCTTGTTTTATGACAATACTTATATGTTTTGCTTGCACTTTATGATGATTTTATGCGTTTTCCGGAACTAACCTATTAACAAGATGCCACAGTGCCAGTTCCTGTTTTCTGCTGTTTTTGGTTCCAGAAAGGCTGTTCGGGCAATATTCTCGGAATTCGACGAAATCATCGCCCAAGATCCTATTTTTCCCGGAAGCATCCAGAACACCGAAGGAGAGTCGGAGGAGAGCCAGGGGGCTACCACACAGGTGGGCCGCGCGGGCCACACCCTGGCCGCGCCGGCCTGGTGTGGGGCCACCCTGTCGCCCCTCCTGCGCCGCCTCTTCGCCTATTTAAGCCCTTTCGACCTAAAAACGCAGTACCTTTTGACGAAACTCCAGAAAGACTCCAGGGGCGCCGCCACCATCGCGAAACTCCAATTCGGGGGACAGAAGTCTCTGTTCCGGCACCCTGCCGGGACGGGGAAGTGCCCCGGAAGCCATCTCCATCAACGCCATCGCCTCCATCATGCTCCGTGAGTAGTTCCCCCATGGACTACGGGTTCTAGCTGTAGCTAGTTGGTATCATCTCTCCCATGTACTTCAATACAATGATCTCATGAGCTGCCTTACATGATTGAGATTCATCTGATGTAATCGGTGTTGTGTTTGTCGGGATCCGATGGATTATTACGTTATGATTGTCTATCTACAAAGTTTATGAAGTTATTGTTGCTGCAATCTTGTTGTGTTTAATGCTTGTCACTAGGGCCCGAGTGGCATGATCTTAGATTTAAGCTCTATACTTATTGCTTAGATTGTATCTACAAGTTGTATGCACATGTCGCTGTCCGGAACCAATGACCCCGAAGTGACAGAAATCGGGACAACCGGAGGGGATGATAGTGATGTGAGGATCACATGTTTTCACGGAGTGTTAATGCTTTGCTCCGGTACTCTATTAAAAGGAGTACCTTAATATCCAGTAGATTCCCTAGAGGCCCTGCTGCCACCGGCTGGTAGGACAAAAGATGTTGTGCAAGTTTCTCATTGCGAGCACGTACGACTATAATTGGAAAACATGCCTACATGATTAATGATCTTGATATTCTGTCTTAATGCTATTTCAATCCTATCAATTGCCCGACCGTAATTTGTTCACCCAACACTTGTTATTGGAGAGTTACCACTAGTGTAGATAGCTGGGAACCCCGGTCCATCTTTCATCATCATATACTCGTTCTACATGTCATTGGAAGTAGTATCAACTATTTTCCGGTGCCATTGCTCTCATATTACTATTACTGCTCGCTGTGTTATCATGTTACTATCGCTCTCATATCACTGCTACTTTCACATCACCCCGTTACTAGTGCTTTTCCAGGTGCAGCTGAATTGACAACTCGCTTGTTAAGGCTTATAAGTATTCTTTACCTCCCCTTGTGTCGAATCAATAAATTTGGGTTTTACTTCCCTCGAAGACTGTCGCGATCCCCTATACTTGTGGGTCATCAAGACTGTTTTCTGGCGCCGTTGCCGGGGAGGCATAGCTCTACTCATAAGTTCACCTGGGGAGTACACTCTACCTTTCTCTCTGTTTTTATTTTGTTTTACTTTGTTTTGCTTAGTTTACTTTTGCCTAGTTTATTTGTGCTTAGTTTATTTCTGTCTTGTTTTATTTTTCTTAGTTTACTTTTGTCTAGTTTCTTTTTGTCTTGTTTTATTTTTCTCATATACCCAAAAATCCATAAAAATTTGAAAAACCTAAAAATTAAAAACTGCTGTTATGGGAGAACCCATAACCTACTTGGAGCTTATAGAATATTATAATAATTATAGAGAATCAAGAGCGGGAAAAGTGATGAGTGCTGTGATAGAAAAATTGAATACAATTGCTAAAATCTTGCTTAAACGCCATGATATAAACTGTTGCTCTCAACAGGACACTAAACATCTTAAATTTCAATGTGGCTTTAGTGAGGAATTTTTAATTAAGAACTATAATCGGAATAGCTATATTCATTTTGGGTTTGAAGAGGTAGAATAATTTGTCATATTTATGGGAGCCTCTGAGATAGAATCCTTCATGGTTAAAAATTATGAAACTTGTGTTGTTTGTAAGGACCTTAAAGATTATGTCTCTTCTATCCTTAATTTTTGCAATGAAAGTTACACTGATAATCCTTATATCATTGATTATAAAGAGAGACTCATTAATGCACAAGAATGCACTCACAATTTGCAGGAACCTGTGGAAGAAGAAACTGATGAACCTGAAAGCTCATTGGATGAAAAAGAAGAGGAGAGTGATGAACAAAAGGAGGAAGAATGGATTAGCTACCCATGCCAACCTTCTAATGAGAGTAACTCTTTATCTCTTACACTATTTGATTGTCCTCCATGCTTACCGAAAGAGGTTGAATGTTATGTTCCTGTGGATTCTCTTGAAATATTCCCTATGAGTAAAACTTGTGAGAATAATTATGCTACTCGTTATTTATGACAATCCATGCTACTTTGATAAATCTTATGATAATGCTTTGTTTGTGCCTGATGTCGATATGCATGGTACTAAAGAATTTTGCGTAGCAAATGTTTATGATAAAGCTCTTGATGATGGTCCTATGTTACTTGATAATATTAATTGTACTACTAATGAAAATGGGATTGGAGAGATCTTGACATTATCTATGAGTCCCATATCTCTTGAGATTGATCAACCATCTTGTTATATTATTGATAAAAGTGTGTTTGAAAGTTTTAATCCTATTATTTCCGAGCTTGATAAAAATTATGTGTTTGTGAATCATGAAAAGCATGTTGTATGTGATAGTTATGTTGTTGAGTTTGTTCATGAAGCTACTGAAAATTATTATGAGAGAGGAAAATATAGTTGTAGAAATTTTCATGGTACAAAAACACCTCTCTATATGCTGAAAATTTTGAAATTACTCTTGTTTTACCTTCTTATGCTTGTCACTTTGTTCCTCATGAATTTATTTGTATACAAGATTCCTATGCATAGGAAGTGGGTTAGACTTAAATGTGTTTTGAATTTGCTTCTTGATTCTCTCTTTTGCTTAAACTCTTATTTCTTGCGAGTGCATCATTAAAACTGCTGAGCCCATCTTAATGGCTATAAAGAAAGAACTTCTTGGGAGATAACCCATGTGTTTATTTTGCTACTGTTTTGTTGTGTTTTGGAAGTTGTTACTACTATAGCAACCTCTCCTTATCTTTATTTTATTGCAATGTTGTGCCAAGTGAAGCCTCTAATCGAAGGTTGATACTAGATTTGGATTTCTGCGCAGAAACAGATTTCTATCTGTCACGAATCTGGGCTGTTTTCTCTGTAGGTAACTCAGAAAATTATGCCAATTTACGTGCGTGTTTCTCAGATATGTACGCAACTTTCGTTAGTTTTAAGTTTTCTGATTTGAGCAACGGAAGTACCTCTTTTAAATTCGTCTTTACTGG
The DNA here is from genome assembly GCF_022539505.1 of Lolium rigidum. Lineage (NCBI taxonomy): Eukaryota > Viridiplantae > Streptophyta > Magnoliopsida > Poales > Poaceae > Lolium > Lolium rigidum. The sequence continues at coordinate 228,072,495 of NC_061513.1, read as the reverse complement.
CTGTTCTGTTTTAGCAGATTCTGTCTCTGTTTTTTGGATTGTCTCTTGCGGACTTTAAGCAAGGCTTTCTACACGTGGAGAGCTGTAGCTAATGTTTTATTGAGTTCTTGCAATGTGTCACTACAGGACCAAGGTGGATTCAAGTTTTTTGAGTACTAACCCCTCTAATGAAGTTTATGAGAAGTTTGGTGTGAAGGAAGTTTTCAAGGATCAAGAGAGGAGGATGATATATGATCAAGAAGAGTGAAAAGTCTAAGCTTGGGGATGCCCCCATGGTTCATCCCTGCATATTTCAAGAAGACTCAAGCGTCTAAGCTTGGGGATGCCTTGGGCATCCCCTTCTTCATCAACTTATCAGGTTTCTTCTATTGAAACTATATTTTTATTCGGTCACATCTTATGTTCTTCACTTGGAGCGTCTGTGTGTTTTATTTTTGTTTATGTTTGAATAAGATCGGATCCTAGCAATCCTTGTTTGGGAGAGAGACACGCTCCGTTTTTTCATATGAACACTTGTTCTTCGTTTTACTTTTAATGTTCAATGATAAAAGTTGGAAGCTACATCACTTATGGTTATTTGGTTGGAAACAGAAAATGCCTCATATTGTCTTGAATAATTTGACACTTGGCAATTGTTTTGAGCTCTCAAGTAGATCATGATTAAGTTTTTTCATGTAGTTTAAACCTATTAGTGGAGAACTACTGTAGAGCTTGTCGAAATTGGTTTGCATGATTGGTCTCTCTTAAGGTCTAGATATTTTCTGGTAAAAGTGTTTGAGCAACAAGGAAGACAGTGTAGAGTATTATAATGCTTGCAATATGTTCTTATGTGAGTTTTGCTGCACTGGTTCATCCTTGTGTTTGCTTCAAATAACCTTGCTAGCCCAAAGCCTTGTACTGAGAGGGAATGCTTCTCGTGCATCCAAAACCTTGAGCCAACCACTATGCCATTTGTGTCCACCATACCTACCTACTACATGGTATTTCTCCGCCATTCCAAGTAAATACTTCATGTGCTACCTTTAAACAATTCAAAACTTTATTATCTCTTATTTGTGTCAATGTTTTATAGCTCATGAGGAAGTATGTGGTGTTTTATCTTTCAATCTTGTTGGGCAGCTTTCACCAATGGACTAGTGGCTTCATCCGCTTATCCAATAACTTTGCAAAAAGAGCTGGCAACGGGGTTCCCAGCCCCAATTAATCAACTAACTTTATTAATAATTCTCTTCACATGTTTTGCTCTGATTCATCAGTAAGCAACTTAATTTTGCAAATAGACACTCCTTCATGGTATGTGAATGTTGGAAAGCACCCGAGGATTCGGTTAGCCATGGCTTGTGTAAGCAAAAGGTTGGGAGGAGTGTCAACCATAAATAAAACTAAAGTACATGTGTAAACAAAAGAGAAGAGGGATGATCTACCTTGCTGGTAGAGATAACGTCCTTCATGGGAGCCGCTCTTTGAAAGTCTGTTTGATGAGGTAGTTAGAGTGCCCACTACCATTCGTTGACAACAACAAACACCTCTCAAAACTTTACTTTTATACTCTCTATATGATTTCAAAACTTAAAAAGCTCTAGCGCATGATTTAATCCATGCTTCCCTCTGCGAGGGGCCATTCTTTTACTTTATGTTGAGTCAGTTTACCTACTTCCTTCCATCTTAGAAGCAAACACTTGTGTCAACTGTGCATTGATTCTTACATACTTGCTTATTTGCACTTATTATATTACTTTATGTTGACAATTATCCATGAGATATGCATGTTGAAAGTTGAAAGCAACTGCTGAAACTTAAATCTTCCTTTGTGTTGCTTCGATGCCTTTACTTTGAATTTATTGCTTTATGAGTTAACTCTTGTGTGAGACTTTTGATGCTTGTCTTGAAAATACTATTCATGAAAAGTTTTGCTATATGTTATCTATTTGTTAGCAACTATAGATCATTGCCTTGAGTCACTTCATTCATCTCATGTGCTTTATAATAGTATGATCAAGGTTATGTAAGTAGCATGTCACTACAGAAATTATTCTTTTTATCGTTTACCTACTCGAGGACGAGTAGGAACTAAGCTTGGGGATGCTGATACGTCTCCAACGTATCCATAATTTCTGATGTTCCATGCTTGTTTTATGACAATACTTACATGTTTTGCTTGCACTTTATGATGATTTTATGCGTTTTCCTGAACTAACCTATTAACAAGATGCCACAGTGCCAGTTCCTGTTTTCTGCTGTTTTTGGTTCCAGAAAGGCTGTTCGGGCAATATTCTCGGAATTCGACAAAATCATCGCCCAAGATCCTATTTTTCCCGGAAGCATCCAAAACACCAAAGGAGAGTCGGAGGAGAGCCAGGGGGCCACCACACAGGTGGGCCGCGCGGGCCACACCCTGGCCGCACCGGCCTGGTGTGGGGCCACCCTGTCGCCCCTCCTGCGCCACCTCTTCGCCTATTTAAGCCCTTTCGACCTAAAAACGCAGTACCTTTTGACGAAACTCCAGAAAGACTCCAGGGGCGCCGCCACCATCGCGAAACTCCAATTCGGGGGACAGAAGTCTCTGTTCCGGCACCTTGCCGGGACGGGGAAGTGCCCCCGGAAGCCATCTCCATCAACGCCATCGCCTCCATCATGCTCCGTGAGTAGTTCCCCCATGGACTACGGGTTCTAGCTGTAGCTAGTTGGTATCATCTCTCCCATGTACTTCAATACAATGATCTCATGAGCTGCCTTACATGATTGAGATTCATCTGATGTAATCGGTGTTGTGTTTGTCGGGATCCGATGGATTGTTACGTTATGATTGTCTATCTACAAAGTTTATGAAGTTATTATTGCTGCAATCTTGTTGTGTTTAATGCTTGTCACTAGGGCCCGAGTGGCATGATCTTAGATTTAAGCTCTATACTTATTGCTTAGATTGTATCTACAAGTTGTATGCACATGTCACTGTCCGGAACCAATGGCCCCGAAGTGACGTAAATCGGGACAACC
>NC_061513.1:228059079-228069398 GCF_022539505.1 Lolium rigidum | reverse complement strand
ATTTCATGTTACCAGCTTTCTCACTCTCAGTTCTACTCCTCGGAAGTTTGTGTCGTGTGCTACATATATAGCCGCCGGCCGGGATTCTTCTGCCGCGCGCACGTATATATAGACCAACGCTCCGGATCCATAATGGCGTGATAAGGTAGAGTGGTCACCTTTTTTTTGAGAAACACAGTACAAACGCAGACGCTCTGCATCTACACTTGGAAGAAGCATTGCCTGTGCTACCCTTGTAGAGGTAGCGAGCGCGGCCTCCCGTAGCTCCATTTCCCCAAAGTAGTACTCGACGATACATTTCAAAAGATTAGTTCCAGTCCACACGCTGATTACGACATTTGAGTTCCACGTCGACTTTCTTTTACAATCCTCTAGAAACAGGTCACCGTCAACTCGTAACTACACATTGCTGCAAAAAAAACTACACATTGCTGCACCAAGATCAAGATGGGAGGCTAACACATGCCGCACGTCCATGTTGGGCCAGACCAGCATTATTTTTGCCAATTTCGGTTTTCCTTTTTTCTATTTTATGTTTTTCTTGTGCTTTTCATTTGATCTTTTTTAATCCGACTCTTTATTTTTATTTTCAAAATCTGAATTTTAAATTTTTTGAATAATTTCTGTTTTTTCAAAAAGTTAATATTTTTAAAATATGAACATTTTTGGAATATGCACAATTTTAAAATTTAAACTTTTTCGAATTTGAAATTTTGAACATTTTAAAAATGTAACATTTTAAAATTTGAACAATTTTCAACTTCAAATTTTACAAATTTAAATGATTTTTGATTTGAATTTTTTTCATTTTTTTTGAATTTGAACAAAAGAAAATAGAAACATAAAAAAACAGGAAAACAAACAAAAAGAAAGAAAAAAAAAAGAAACGGAAAACGAAAAAAACAAACGAAAATAGGCGACCATATGTGTGCGGTGCTTGGTAGGCACTGACTTGGTCGGTGTATAGGACTGGTCCACGAAGATGGAGGGGCCGTTGTGGCTGCCTTTTCATGGACACAATGGGTGTTGCCATACTTGACTTTAAGCCTAGACATAGGCAACCCGACTCGGATGGCCTGACCTGGGCCGGGTCTGAGCTTGATATTTGAGTATGAAGGCTGGCCAATGTCAAGCTCGGAAAAGCGTTGGTTAAACCTAAGGTCCGATCCAAGGCACGATGCCAACCGAGCATTTTGTGTGTCTCGCTGGGCTTTGGCCCAATTCCGGGCTCAATGGTCGGTCTAGGCTCGGTCTGAAGCCCTGCTCGGCCCGAGCTATGGACTGATGGCCATGTTTCTAGGTATACTTGACTCCTTGTAGCACATTGTGCTGTAGATGCATTCGCCTGCTCATCGAAGTCCATAAAAAATAGGGGATTATGACCAGGTACACCATTGAACACATGACAACACTAACACACTCGTCTCTCTTTCCGTCGCCGCTCGCCCATCGACTTCCTTCAAGCGTCGCTCCGTGTCCTCACCGCTCACCACACTCATCACTATGATATCCTAGCGACCACTACACTTGCCATTCTCCTAGTGGATGTGTTTGCCCCTTTCCCTCTCTTGACACGCTCGTCACTGTGACGCCCTACTGAGTTAGCACTTAACAACATATCTTCCCATAAGCATGTGTTGGAACCGTTTTCAACTTTGAATGCACTTGTGTCAAATATTTTTTCTTCGACCCTTGTTAGACCTTTATAAAAGAGGGAGTCAGTAGGTTTCGAGTCCATGTGAGCGACTGCTATTTAATGGAAGTACATGTTCCCTAGCAACTCTTGTGGATCTGATAAATTAAAGGCATGATAATTAAAGGCATCGGCCACACCCTTACCCATGATGTTGAATATTTTGTGGATCTGATAAATACTAAGGCATATGAAGACGATTTTTTGAGAATTTTCCACTTCGTCGCTTCGGATGCTTATTCTAGAGAGAAACCCAAACTAGCGCTAAATGAACCCTTTTACCCTCAATTAGCAGAGCTCGATGCATTAATTATTTAATGGGGCGTGCTGAGCGTCCCCCGGGGGATCAAATCCCGGATCCCCCGGGTCGCCAGCCGTTCGTTGCCATGCATCCAAACCGTACATAGTGAGTCACTGCTCCCGCACCTTAAAAAAAAAAAGGAAAAAACATCCCACGAAGCCACGACTGAAGCTCTCCAAGTCTCCAACCGCGCCTCCCGGAACTGCCGCCGCCGCCGACGAAGCGCTGCACCCGCGCCTCCCGGAACTGCCGCCGTCGACGACGAAGCACCGCGCCCGCCGAAAGCACCTCCGCTCGCATCGGCAGCCTCACCGGCGACGTTGACTCCTTGGGTAGCACAACCTTCGTTCCTTGGTAGCAAACCCATCGTTCGTTGGTAGCACCTCCGCTCCGAACTCCGGCGAGACCTCCGCCTTGCAGCATCCCACCTCCGGCAAGCAAAAAACGCCGCAACCAATGGTAGTAGCGATGCCTTTCTTCTGTAGCATCTGTGCTCGCCTATGGTAGCACCGCCACCTCCCATGGTAGCACCGGCGACCTTCTTTGGTAGCAGCTCAGACCGCCGGACGTAGCAGGCACCGCCGTCGCTTGGAGCAGAGCCGCCGACCTTTGGTAGCAGCGCCCCTGGCCGAAAGTAGCAGCCGCCGCCGTTTGCAACAAATCCGCCGGCCAGACGTAGAAGGCTTCCCCGCCGCTTGCAGCAGCGTCGCCGGCCTTTGGTAGCAGCCCCGCCGGCCGAACATAGCAGGCGTTCCCCCCGCTTGCAGCAGCGCCGCCGGCCTTTGGTAACAGCACCACCGGAGGGATGTAGCAGACGCCGCCGCCTTCGGTAGCAACGCCGCCGAGGCCGGCCGTAGCTAGTTATGGCGGCCAGAGGAGCTCGGCCTCGTGGTGGCTGTGCGGTAGCAGACAACGGGCGCAGTGAAAGGTAACCCATGGCCAGGAGGCGGTTATGGCGGAGGATCAGGCGAAGAGGGAGAAGAGGCGCTGCGGTCACTATGATGGGTGTCGAAGACGGCAGCCTTTGGGCAGGGAGAAGATAAAGACTATGCACGTGGTGAGCCCCCAACCATCCCGATCTCTCCAGATTCTCTAGGCCTAGCGACAGCCGGTGCCAGCGAGGCGGACGATCGGTTCGCGCAATCCCCCGGGGGAAGGAGAGCGTTTTCCTTATTTAATTCCTTCCTAATTCCTGACATCGTAGTTATTTGCTTTCTTTTCCCTTTTTTCTGAGGAACAAATACTAATGGGCCGGCTCAATATGCCTTCCCGTGTGGGTGGACCGGTACTAACACCTGGACGATATGGCTCAACAATAGGGCCCAGGAATATCCATTGGAGTTGGAGCGCAGAAACATTGGGAAATATGGCGCCAACCCACACGTCGCTCCCGCCGAAAGGAAGCAATTTATCGGCAATTTCCCCGCCCACCCCGATCCCCAATTCCATCTCCTTCCTTCCCAACCATGGCGGCGTCGGCGCCGACGGGCTGCTTCAAGTGCGGCCGACCGGGCCACTGGTCACGCGACTGCCCCTCCGCTCCGCCGTCCTCCTCCACCAACCCAAACCCCACCGCCGGCGGCTCCTACCCACCATCCTCTTCCCGCCCAGCACCCTACCAGCCCAGACAGCCACCCAAGCCCTCGGCGGCGGCTGCGGCGGAGGGGGAAAATGCACAGCAGGAAGGCGGCAAGAAGAAGAAGAAGGAGAGGGTGACGCGGCCCAAGCTCACGCCGGACCTGCTCCTCTCCGATGACGGCCTAGGATACGTCCTCCGCTACTTTCCCAAGGCATTCAAACCACGCGCCCGGCCCGGCCACGAGGTATGTGCTTGCTGAGGATGAACTCTAGGCAGGGGGCAATGATTCCTCCTCTCCTCTCTGCAGTTTCTCTGCAATTAGCTGATAACTTTGTGTAGATCCAGTCACTTCAGTTACTCGGCTACTCGCTGATGCTCCCCGGTCTTGTTATACATTTTTTTTTGGTGCAGTGGGTTGATCTGTTCGATCTGTGGTACCTATTTTGTGATTGCAAGTCGGTATGATATATGGGCTGTTTTGTTTGCGAAATCGAGTCAAATTACAATATCTGCAAAAGACAAAGGACAATCGACGCCCTGTAAATTTCAGTAATTCACTGCCTATGTGTCATCATAAGTCAAAATAATAATCCAGGGATTGATTATATCTTGTGTGTGGCATATGAACAAAAGAAGCTGCTATTGCTCACAGTGCACGTGTGCTTGTTCTGGCCTCCTAATTTTGACTTTGTGTATTGCTGTCAGGTGGAGGATCTTGGCAATCTGATCAAGCTTTATGCTGACTGGCACTCTCGCTTGATCCCTTATTACTCATTTGACCAGTTTGTGCGCAAAGTTGAGAAAGTTGGGGCCAGCAACCGTGTTAGGGTAAGCCTCTTTTTTTCCCATGCTGTTACAGGTGAATTGAGCAGTCTCCATAACATCCTCAACTGAACTGGTGTTACGTTACCTCATTTCTCGTTAAATTAAGTTTATGTGTTTTTTCCCGCTTGATAGGATGCCCAAAACATAATTATTTGATCTAATATGCTATTTCACAATGCCATGCTGGCTTTTTAAATCTCAAAAATCACTTGAGGGAGTGTATTTTAGTGACTAAAGGCAGTGAAAAAGGCAACTACCTGCAACACATCCACATGAGGACTTCTGTAAGGGAACATGACTATTTCATAATTCAAAAACACATCTGAAAGAAAAAAGAGTTTGTCATGCTCCTTAGTCCTTATCACTCTTGGTCAGAAAGGAATGTTACAAGAGTATGAATATGTGCACAAATGATGTGTCCCCTAACTATTTCACAAATTTTAATATGTCTTATGGTGTAGCATGCCTTGACATTGACATCTAGCTGTGTATATTATATTCCGTGGCTTCCATCATGGCGATCTACCTTGTTCTTCCTGGAAGTATTTATTCTGCACTGACACTATCCTTGTTTCAGAGATGCATTTCTGAACTAAAAGAAAGGGTGGCCAGAGGGGGAGATCCTACAAAACTGCATGAACCACTAGTGGAAGAAGTGATGCCAGAGGGAGAACCTGGTCTGAGTTCTTTTGTTTTGTTTACAGTGCACACATCTTTAGGCGTTTATGTTAGAACTTAGAAGTGCACTTGTCTGGATCCATAACCTGTGTTTCAGATGCTTTTGATCATAGCATTTCTCATTATCTGTCGCAGATGGAGCCACACAGGAAGACCCAATCCTGGGGACTGAACATCCCTCGACGGACAGTCATGTCATGGAGTTGGTGCAAGAAGATATAGATCCACCACTGGTGGAAAGTACTGATGTTGATCCCATGCAAGAGGATTTGCTGAATGAAATCTACCAAAACACAGCTGATGTAAGTCATATTATACCTTTATGAACTTTATTACATAGCAGTTCTCTGCTCTAAGAAACGCACATGTAAGTTCCATTAAATAAAATAGAAGCTTCATAAAAGATCAGAATCTGTTAGTAGACATATGTTTTTCGGATCAATTCTCCTCAAGCCTAGGCATCCTGTGCACATTAGTTTTTGAACCTTGTTGTTTGGTATGAATGTTTTGCGGACCTGTGATACTGTGTTATTGTTTATGATACAATAGGAACCTGGAATCAGACCTAGTGAGGGAGGTGCTGGAGAACCCTTGGCTCCAAGAGAGGCTGAGAAGCATCCAGATGGAGGGACGAGTGGTGGAAGCAAGCCAGGCAAAATCGAATTGACAGAGGAACAGAAGGCGCGCATGGAGGCTAACCGGCTCAAGGCGTTGGAGAGAGCGGCAGCAGCACGGGCTCGTGCATCCCAGTCACAGCCTACTGCTGAAACTACCACCTAGTCCAGGGGCATGCAGGATGCTCAGTCGCTAGGCCTTGTATGCTGCTTGTGATTTCTTGAAAGAGGTCAATATGGTGTTTATTGAACCTGAGGTGTAAAACGCACAAAACAGTTCCTTTCTGCATTATGAAGATGGTGTTTTGTTTGCCAGAATAGTTGTGACAGGTTCTTTATTTCGGCTCTTATGGCGGACAAGCCACATAAGAGATTTGGCCAAATATGCATCTCTTTGTTTCCATGTTTTTTGGGTGCATCTGATGTGGCTCTTACCTAGCTAATCCGATGGATTTCTCACTTTTAGGAATTGCCATCTTGTACCTGTTTAAAAAGTATATAGTACTCACTTGCTGCACATGCAGATCATTGCTGTGAATAGCATGGTACTCCCTCCGTCCACAAATAAGTGGACACGCGCGGTTTTCAAGAGACCTTAAATTTTTTGTAAAAATTATCCCTCATTTATTCAATCAATCTACTCATTAATAAAGAAAATACATTGATCCCGATTTAGACGCTAATAAATGTTGTGCATACTAGTAACCAATAAAACAACATTGAGAAACCACAAATGATCAATGGGGGCTAAAATCAAGGCATAAACGTAAAAAATATACCAAGAAATCTAGATGTACACTTATTTGTGGATTTTTTTAAAAGGCTAGATATCCACTTATTTGTGGACGGAGGGAGTACCTGTACTATAGACAATTCATGAAAAAAAAGAATATCATCTGCACATATTCAATAAGACCATGTTTTGAAGTTCTGGTCGAGATGAACCCAGGGGTTGGGAATATTCTTTGCATGTACGTAGTATGTGATCCCCGCCATCCTTTAGGCGCGAACATATATAGATAGTGCCATTTGGGGGCACTCTATGCACATTTGCAGAGTAGATTAATTGTTGTTTAATAGGCTGAATATTTGGGTTATGTGTGGCCTGTCACAATTTTTTGAGTAGGCTAAAGTTCAGACGTGTCACACCTAGCTCTTTGATTAAGTTATCTTTTTGTTTTGTTTGGGTTTCAGTAAATATTGTATACATGCATATAGGGATTTTTTCTAAATAAAGCGTCCATTTTTTAAATAAGTGTAATATAGCAAGAATCATCAATCTCTTTGGAATAGGGACTGGACTCGTACACACATAGTGCTTTCAGAACCGATAGAACACTTACCGCGGTGGTGGGGCTAGCCCATCCATGAAGCATGGCCAAACTTACACAGTGGTGTCACTTAGATTTTGCCTAAGAGGGGCTGGGATACTAAGGATGCTTCCTTTTTATATTAAAAAGGTTTTGTCACCAAGCATGTTACTGTCTATTAGATTGCCACACGAGCCTAGGTGGCCGCTCGAGGTTAGGAGGTTGTTCTGCCACCAGCACTGAATTTTTTCAGCATCCTTAATTTTGAGCCGGCTCCCTCTTGACATAAGAGTAGAGATCCAGGACATCCACGTGTAGGACTTTTGGTCGTCTTGCTTGTTCCGGAAGGCCTTCCCTAAAAACCCCATAAACCAGTCTTGACGACTAAGATTTCACTTCTTCGATAATTGCCGGATGCAACATGGCTCGAGCCTTAGCGGAGGTGATACCCAATTCTTCTCCCACGACGCGGTGGGTTTCTGTCGTATTTGTTACCTTCAAGGGGACACCTTTCTTCCTTCTTCGGACCGTGATAGTCTTGCTTTTGGGGAGTGAATATTCAACTTCGTTGGATCTTGCTTAGGTGGGCCATCTAGCTTCTTTAGTTTATTCGCCTTTCAAAGGTGGTTGGCCTCGCTCACACATGGTGCCACTACTGTTGTCATGGAAATAACGTAGCCATAGGGATATATCGAGTCATTTGCGACACAGTATGAGTAGGGGTGTGTATGACGACTTTATAATGTAAGTTGTCATAGACCTAAGAAAGTTGATAAGTCGACGGGTTTTGAATATGTTTGCTCGCCTTGTTGAAGCGTAACCTAGTCCTATGTCAGGAGAACACCTAGGCGCTAGTAAAACTTTTGGATCATATTTGACTTCCCAAGTGTCACCTCATAGCCCCCTCTTCCTAGATGTTTTTTTTATTGGGATGCGAGTCATGTTGGACTCCTTGAAGTCAACATTAGAGCTCTCTAAAGTGGTATTTGAGTTCATATTCCTATACTCTTGAGTTGTATTCAAGAGTGAATGATTATATGGTGGCAGTCATTTCCCCCCTCGTTCGCTCTCGCATAGCTACAGTTGCTGGTCGCTCCCTTCCTTTGGCCGGGCCGACCCGGAGCCACTCCGCCCGGCGGTGAAGGTGACGCGCCGGAGTAGTATAGGTGTAGATCTTAGGTCTTTGTTGTGTGGTTGTGGCGTATGCCACCGTTTGGGCGCCTGCCCCGTAGTGAAGACGATGGCCGGGATCTCCGCCTCCAGATCTGTCCTGGCTTAGGGCTGCTGCTGCTTCTTCCTCTTCTCCGGTGGCTGGAGGGAGGAGCTGCAACGAGCAACATCGTCTTCCCCAATAATCAGGTGGCAGCAAGTTTCTCTTCCTCCATGGATTTCAGCCCTGGTGTTGCTCTCCTGGCCGGCCGTGGTGGCGTGGGGGAGGGAGGTCCTGGTGCTGGGTGGTGGGGCTTTTCTTCTCTCCTGGCCGGCCATGGTGGCGAGGAGGAGCAGAAGAGGATCTCGCCGATTTTGGTCTGTGGAGAGGGATCTTGCCCTCTCTGTCGGCGCGGAGGCTGCTTCAGTTCATCTTCCCCTCTTCCCTCTCTAACTTGTCGTGGTGGCAAGACGAGAAGGGATGGGCGGACGAGCTGGATCCTTCCTCGTCGGCGCTTGCCTGCTGGGTGCTACGGAGCGTCTTCGGAGCTCCTCTATGCGAATCACGCGTTGTTCTTTGTCGACAGCGCGACCCTTGGCCGACATGGCGGCCCATCTGCAACCTCCAGATCGGAGGCCTCTCTTCCTAGCTGCTGGAGCTCGGCGTCCAGATTCCACCAAGTGGTTCGTCCCCGGTGGTCTCCTGGCGTCCAGCGACGATGGAGCTACGCCGGAGATGGATGTTCGAGCATATGCGTCCTGCTCCTCGGCGGCAACGCCTGGAGGACGCCGGCGTCTGGTGGCGGCGCATCTCAGGGACCCCATTGCTTTTCTTCTTTTTGTCTCGGGGTGTGTTTGGTAAAGTACGAGGGCCTTTCTTCAAATCTTAGGTTTCTCAGGGCGAGAGTTGTCAAGGGCCTCTCTGTAATTTGTAACCGCCATGTTGTGATCTAATTGAATCTGGGGCCCTGCTCCTTGTTCAAAAAAAAGAAAGAATGATTATATGTTCGGTTTGGCAAATGACATATGATGCCCCTTGAGACTGTAGATGAGAAGGGTAGTTTTGATCCATTTGGTCCACTCTTTCACGGTAGATTAATGATTTGGGGTAAGTCATAGTCGATCTATGTTGGATTAGCCCAGACATCCCTCCATCTTCTTCAAGTGTAAATTTGGTAGATCTATATGGTCAGCCATCCAGATAGCCTCCACTTTACATCCACCACGTAGCTTTACCAATATATTTGGCATTTTCCTTAATAGTGTAGATCATATGTTTAAGATTTTTATTAGGGTGGAAGCGTTTGCTGTTATTTGGTCGCTATGGCTATGTAGAAATGACAAGGTTTTTAATAATGAAAATGCTTCTCTTATGCAGGTAATCTTCCGTTGCACAGCTACGCTTCGCTCGTGGTTACTTCTACAGCGTGTGGAGCATCACGACCTTTTTACGGAGGTGTCTACACGGTTGGATGATACATCGAGGGATAAAATTTCCCAATATGGATGGCGGCATGACTTGCGGATCGAATTCCATGCGCCCTAGTTGTCTTTAATGTTTTATGTAATAATCGAGAACTGCTTTTTCATAGTTGTAACTTTTGAATTGGTACGGCCGTGTGCATCCAAATTATGCAGAGGCCGGGTGTTTAAGTAATAAAGCGCCCATTATCGAAAAAAATCTCTCCATCATCTTCGACTTGTTCTTTTATCCCTCTTCATTGTTTAACTTAGTTGAGTATAGTCGAGGTCTGGATTTTTGTTGACTTTCTTTTACGTTCACGATTTTGCCGTGCAGGATTTGGTGAGACATGGGATAAGATTTAGTTACTATTTTTTTCGATAAAGGGAATATATTAATATCAAGAAGATACCAATTACACCCAGCCTCTGCAACAACGCACCACCCTAATGGCACTACGAATGCACACAACCAAAAAAGGAAAAGAAAACTAAGAAACAATAGTCCCACTACAGTATATCGGGCCTAACAACAGCAATACATCCACCGTCAAGACAACACCTAAATTACAGACTCTCCAAAAAACGATGCCTCCATGAAGGAAACAGTGCTCAAACACCGTCGTCGCCCGATCAAAGATCTTAGGTTTTCACCCTGAAGATAGTCCCTGCTCTCAAAACAAAGCCTCCACCAACCTCGTTCAACCCC
>NC_061513.1:227998985-228058979 GCF_022539505.1 Lolium rigidum | reverse complement strand
AAATGACCACCACCACCACCTTTCTTTCTCTTTAATTATATAAGAGAGCTCCACCAAAAAGAATTGCAAATTTCCAATAAAATTTCATGCGGCCATTGTGTAACGAACACCTTGCAGCAGGCACAAATCGCGGAAATGCCCCTACACCCCTAATATCCTCCAGGATTTTTTGCCTAAACTACTGCCTATTTCTGGACTAGTCATTGCTCCCCTATCACCCCTCACACCAAGCCCAGTACTTGCATCGGGTGTTTTAAAGTTTGGGATAAATGCCAAAACTTTGCTCATGCCGTGAGCATGTGCACACTACACTACGCGTAGCCTCCTCTACGGCGCTCCTCTCCTGAATGCTGATCATGTCACATCGGAGTGCTGCACGGTGCACCTGCGATCATCACGTAGCACCGGCCTGAGCCTCGCCTGAGCACCGGCATTGGCCGGAGCCGCGCGTGCCCAAACACGCCCGGAACGTGCCCGAGCGCGCGCGGTAGGCGCGCCCGGGCCGCCCGCTGCGGACCCGCCCGAACACCCTCGTCGCCCGTTTAGCCCCGTCCTTCCCTAGCTCTCTCCTCTCGCGCGCAGCACGGCCCCCTTGCACCACCCCGGCCACCTCCTAGACATCCATCGATAGCTCGCGGAAGCAGCGACACCGTCGCAATGATCCGAGACTGCCGCGCGTCGTGCCGCGAGCACTTTCCGAACGTGCCAGCGCGTGCCCCGCCGCCGTCCTCCCTACGCTGCCCCTTCACGCGCATACGTCCTCGCCACTGATCGCGAGCTACCTAGTGCACCCCCTAGCTTGCCCGCCGCGCCTGGGCGCGCCTGCGCCACGTCGATGACCTCTCGGCACCCGCATGCAGGTCACCCCACCTCACCTATAAATAGAGGCCGATCCTGAGACCAAGTTCTTCACACCAATCGCTTCACCTCCCTCCTCACGAGCATCCTCGACCACCTCCCCTTCCCAATTTGGCCGAATGGCGCCAATTGCATCGTCGATCCACCGACTTCCTGCTCCTCTGCGTTGATCCCGACCACCTCCGTCCTCCCCGGCTACCCGGGCGTTCTCGTCATCGACAACATCGTCTAGCACTGCGCCGCCTCGCAGGGCCTCCACGCCTTCGCCGACCCCCTCGCGCCGCTCCGAGCGAGGTCTTCTCCCAAGCCGAACGCGCCTTATACTTGATCTTCTAATCGCCGGCCGATATTTCCAGGTACACTTCATTAAGTTTAGTTCTACATGTCGTGGAAGTAGTATCAACTATTTTTACGGTGCCATTGCTCTCATATTACTATTACTGCTGACTGTATTCTGCGGTACTACTGCTCTCATATCACTGCTACTTTTCACATCACCCCGCATTACTAGTGCTTTTCCAGGTGCAGCTGAATTGACAACTCAGTTGTTAAGGCTTATAAGTATTCTTTACACTCATGTGTCCAGATCAATAAATTTGGGTTTTACTTCCCTCGGGCCCCCTTGCGATCCCCTATACTTGTGGGTTATCAACAATTGACAACTCAGTTGTTAAGGCTTATAAGTATTCTTTACCTCCCCTTGTGTCGAATCAATAAATTTGGGTTTTACTTCCCTCGAAGACTGCCGCGATCCCCTATACTTGTGGGTTATCACTGCCGCGAGTCTTTGTTTGCAAGTTGGATGCAATTGATATTAATATATTCCATTTAGGGAATCTCCAGCGGCGCGACGCAAATGGTCGTTTTCGTCCGTCGTGACCGGAAATGTGTCTGGCACCCTCTCCAGCGGGGCGACGCAAAGTGACCGGGCCGTCCGCGGAGACGCAAACCTGGCCCAAATATGCGCCTCGGATGCGTCTCCGCGGACACTGCGTGGACGCCCAAAGTGTCCGCTCGTATCCGGCGGACGTTTCGTCGGGCCCGCCGGCGGCGACCACTGCGTCGATGCGTCTTCTCAAACGCGCCTGCGACTGGCGCCGCTGCGTCGCTTCGGCAGTCTGCGCCACGTTAATGGCAATGCCTCGGCTGCCGAGCGGCCGTAGCCCACCTCCGCCAACCACGTTAATGGTGTCGCCACGCGTCCCGCGGCCACCGCATGCCTCCGGCCTATATAAAGGGGCCGCGCCTTCTTCTACCTCATCCACTCCTCCATAGAAACCCTAGCCGCCACAAAGCTCCAGCGTTCCGCCGCCTAGGTGTTCCTGCGACGCAGCCAGCCCCGCGAGGAAGACCATGGCGGGTCCTGGTGGCCGGCGAGGCGGCCGGGGCCGCCGTGGTGGAGCAGCTACGGCCCCACGCTCGCCGTCGCCTGCGCCCTCTTCGTCTTCCTCCGACGTGGAGGGATGCTGCTTCGAGTTCCTCCTCCGCATCGACGACGACCCGCTCGGCATCAAGCGTCTCCCGGACAAGTTCGTCGACGGCGTCGAGCCGGCGCATTTGCAGCTACGGGAGGCCGGCCGCAACTTCGCGGCCCGGGCCGTGGAGGTCCTGTTCGACGGGCGAGGGCAAGATGTACTTGCACACCGGGTGGGGCAAGTTCCCGTGACCCGGCGCTCGAGCCCGGCTGCCCGCTCACCTTCCTCTACGAGGGAGACGGTGAGATGGTCGTCAAGGTCTTCGACGACACGGCCTGCCGCGAGCACTACCACACCGGCGAATCCGAGTCGGACTCCGATAGTTAGAACGTAGAGTGTTCTTTCTTTGCGGCGAATCGGCTACGGGCCGGACGAAGCTAGTAGTGGAAGGTTTACGTACTGTTCGCCATCGGTAGAACCAACAAGGGCACCGTCAATCCTCCCGCTGGATTTTCCGTTTGGGTGACTGGGTGTGCCCTCGAATGTTCTTTCTTGGCAGCGAACATACGGAAATCAACACAACTGATTTCTATTTTTAAAATATTTATATTTGTGTCCACCATGGTGCAAACTATGTATTAGTTTGTGTAAACCATGTTCCAAACTACGTATTAGTTTGTGTAAAAGAATCTTCCAATTTGTAATATTTGGAAGTATGTTGAAATGAAAAAGAGAAAAAAAAAATGCGTCGGACCGCTGGAGCCAACCCCAGACGCAAACGGACACGCGGACGAAAACGGTCATTTCAGCGTCCGCTGCGCGACGCAAATGAACGCGCGCGGACACTAAAATGCGTCGCGCGACTGGAGATGCCCTTAGAAAAAAATGTATTGTACCATATCTCCGTGGATGCATAGTGACACTCGGCTGCACCTTTTATCGGGGACAAGGCAACAACGGTAAAGGCAGCTTTCAGAGGCCACATGCAGCTATAGGCAGGCTGCAGGTGGATACGGGCAGTACAAAAAGTGCCTGTGACTGCCAGGAAAGAAAGGTTGGCAGGAGGCAGAAAGGCAAGTCCTTGCACTGGACCGGTACAGTTGGTCTTGACCATTGACAGGGAGGACATGCCTGCTGTGCTCACAGAACCTAGCCAGAGGCTAGCAGATACTACACTGTACTGAAAACGTTTGATCCGTACGTATATGTGGTTAGTTGTTAGAGGAGGTGGCTGAAATCAAAGGAAAAAAGTTTCGTCGATAGATTCTCAGTTCTCACCCCAAGGCACACACCAACATGAATGCTAAGAGAAAATGAAAAGCCAGGAAATGTAAACGCCCACGTCCACGGTTTTCAAAGAAGAGCAACACATACAGTATGGTCATAGTGGGAGTAGGTAGTAACATCATCTCAAGCCATTTTGGTGACATGACATGCTAATAAATGAAGAAAGAGAGTGAGGTGGTAACTACATATAGTATTACCATAACATCACACGCCTAAAGGCAAGATGAGTCTACAACATAATAAATGATACAATGGATGACACCACATACAAGTTACTTACTATGAATGTAGTAACTTAGGTGTGTGAGTAACTTAGAATGTATGTGGTGTCATCCATTGTGAATGTACAAGTATAATAGAATGTATGTGGTGTGTGCGTAACATAGTAAGTAATAGAATGTATGTGGTGTCATCCATTGTGAGTACCCACTATGAATATAGTAACTTAGACTAGTAACATGACATGTGTTACTAGTCTAAGTTACTCTCCACCATGACCAGCCTTAGTTTCAGAGAGAAATTACACATCAGACAAACAATCGGACGATGAAACATCAGTCATTGATCGTCGCTGTCATTTAAAGTGAGCTAATAAATCTCAATGACGAAGTCCCCGATCAGAGAAATCCACTCAAAGACGGAGGCATAATAGGTCAAATGCATAGGTTTTCAACCGAGAGATAGGACTCAAAGTTCTCAAAAAGGTAAATGATATTGAATTTAGTGCACCTCATGTCAAGGCTAGGGAGACCCTAGGGTGTGAGATCCATGAAAGACTGCAACTATTTTATAGTATTTAGTAGTGTGTTGGCCGGATTTTGCACTTGAGACCACTTGACTTTGATACCATTTTAAATTAACGTACCAGCAAACTAGGCCATATGAGAAGGGTGGGTGACATATTTCAAAAAATGACACCCATAGAAGGCAATGTCGTTGGGTTCCCACATCAAGGTTTTCACCTAAGGTTAACACACGGTAGGCGCGCAAAAGAACTGACATTCCGAGATCAGGGCGGACACAAGGCTACCATCGGTGGTGCAAAAGAACCGAATTTGCGATATCGCTAAGACCTCCACGGAGACCTTAGATATGGTGTTGTGGCACCATCCAAATGAATTCTTATGTAAAGGTCGAGTGGGAAGGTGGGACATCCCATGCCAAATGTCGGTCACAATTAATATGTTGTTCGACGGGACAAAGTTGAGAGCATCTCCAGCCGTGTTTGGGGGACGCCGAACACTTAACCTCTCCCAGTCGCGCGCTCCAAAAGCCTCTTCGGTTCGGACGTGCCCCAAATATTGTCCGGCGTTCCTAGCACATTCCATGTGTATAGAGGCTCTATCAGAGACACCAGACACGACTTTATAGTTGTTTTTTTGTTTGGAGGTCACGTTTACGGGACGCGGCTAGAAACGGGAGCCCCCCAAAGCGGCACCACGCCGCGGCGTCCCCCAAACAACCAATCCAGCGCTTTTGCCGGACGTCGTTTGGGGGATGCGACTGGAGATGTTCTTAGGTTGGGCGGGGGAAGTGGATGGCGTGATGGTGGCTAGGGTTTGCTCTGCGCCAATGCGCCCTCTTGAGTTTCATAATTTGTTAATATGAAAATATGTGTTTCATCCAGATTGGTAGATAAAATTAATACTAATATATGCTTGTTTAATTTGTCAGTGCTAGATGAAAACAAATGTACATGTAAGATGCATCAGATGATCCATTCCCGATAGCAAAACAAATAAATAACCGAAGAGAGGACCATCCATCGGTGGTACTCCCTCCATCCCAGTTCGCAAGGCAAAGTTTTCAAATATCTTGGCCCAAGGTGAATTCTCATTTGCTCTAAATTTGCACGTTAAAACATGCAAAATCTTTGCCTTTCACATGCATGGAGTACTAGTGCGCGGTGGTTTCACATGCATGGAGTACTACTGCGTGGTGGGAGATGAAAAGAGGAGTGTTTGCATGCAAAAATAAATTAGTTTACTCCCACATTAAATGCAAAATGTGCCTAGGAGGTGAGGGATTTTGGGACAAATATTTTTTGGGAATTTGCCTTGCGAACTGGGACGGAGGGAGTACTACAAGTAGTCAAGTATTCCCTGCTGTTATCCACTAGACAGGCAAGTTAAGTTCAGAGAGTACATTCCATCTGCCTCCATTTGGAACCCACCTCTGCACTCACTCACTCATTGACTGACTGCCTGGCTGCCCGTACCGGCGACAGCTTTCTCATCCATCCTTTTCAGCCCCTCCTTCAACTCATGTAGCAGTAGCACAAAGGAAATCGTAACTGCTGCTGCCATTGCCAGTGCCAGACCCCATCCCTTCTTCCTAATCTCCCCGGCCCGTTCGCCAATCATGCCGGCCGATGATGGCGCCGCCTGCTAATTACGCTCGCTCTGTACATTGGGCGGCCAGTCAAATCGCCATCATATATACTAGATGTGACAATGCTTCAACCCTACGCTCGTTAGCTTAGTGGTTGTAGGATTGATTGTGTTGTGATAGACAGTGGTGGCAACTTCTACTACTCATGAGGCAAGAAAGGCAGGGGAAGTGCAGCACGGCCATGGTGGCTGGCGCGCCACCCTCGCTTTCCGGGAGCGCGCTGCAGCAGCACCAAGCCGCCGCCTACTTCGGCCTTTCGTGCGCCCTCGCCGCTCTGCGCCGCGTCGCGCCGGGCCGGGACGCCGGCGGCTGCGATCTCGGAGCGAGGCAGCGGCAGTGCCGGTGGTCCCGCGCGAGGGAGGCCGCTCTGCAGGGGAAGATCGGCGAGCTGGAGCTCCAGGTCGAGGAGCTCCGGCGGAGGAGGGCGGAGGATGCCCGGGCCAACGAGAAGGTGGCGGGCATCTTCGCGGCGCACGAGCAGCGGTGGTTCGCGGAGCGCAAGTCGCTGCGGCGGCAGGTCCAGGCCGTCGTCGCGGCGGCTCGCGCTCGCGAGGTCAAGCACGACGAGGCCACGGCGGCGCTGACGCGGCGGCTGGAGGACCAGCGGTGCGAGGCCACGGAGCAGGAGGCCAGGAGGCGCGACGAGGCACAGGAGAGGCTGAGGGCGTCGGAGCAGGCGGCGGAGGAGCTGCGGGAGCGCGCAAGGAAGGTGGCGCTGGAGCACGCCGCCGACGTGAAGAGGCACAAGGCCTCGTTCGTGGAGCTCGCGTCCGCGCAGAGGCAGCTGGAGGCTGAGCTGGCCCGCGCCGCGCGCCGAGCGGACTTGGCGGACGCGGAGCTCAAGGCCGCGCTGGAGCGCCGCGACGAGGCCGTGGCGACGGCCGCGGAGCTCTCCCTGGAATCCGCGCGTTTGCGGCGGGACGCGGAGCACAAGGACAAGATCCTCTCCGCAATGCTGCGCAAGTCCAAGATCGACATGGAGGACAGGGAGATGCTGGTGCGGGAGGTGAAGATGTGCAAGGCCAGAAGGAAGCAGGCGGAGCTGGAGGCGGAGCGGTGGCGGAAGATGTGGGAGTCCCGGCACCGGAGGGGATCCTCCAGGTCGTCGGCGCAGCGCTGCGCCGCGGTGGACCACACGGGGTGCTCCGACAGGATGGCCCCTGACGCTCCCGACGCCAAGATACTGTTCGTTGACCATGTGGAGGAGGGCAAGAAAGGCCGGCTGGCGCCGGTGGCCAAGGACCTGACCACTGTCGAATGCGTTGATTGCTGTGGCAGCAATGTAGACGACAAGCCCGGTATGTCCCAGACTTTTCTTTTTACTCTGTACATGTTCTGTATTTTTCTTCAGTTAAATTTTCCACTGTGCTGATGAATTTAGCATCAAGTACTGCTAGTAAATCTGCTCGAATTTCGTGTGTTCAAGTCAGTTTAGCAATTGCCTGTTTGGTTTCTGATGATGGTGCCCTTCAATTTGTCCGGAACGCAGTTGTGGAGGAGTACAAGGACCTGCAGGAGTGGTTCCACATGGAGACCGGCAAGTACACGACCATGATCAGGCAGCGGCACAGCGCGGAGCTGGAGGCCTTCACGGAGCAGCTGAGGCTCAAGGACGAGAAGCTGGAGGCGTTCCGGTGGCGCGCCGTGAGCATGGACGCCGAGGCGGCCCGGCTCCGGTGCCGGATCCAGGAGCTGGAGGGGAGGCTGTCGCAGAACGAGCAGCACGGCGCCGGCATGGAAGCGCTGCTTCTGGACAGGGAAACCGAGAACACGTCGCTCAAGGAGGAGCTCGTAGCGTTCCGGTCGGAGGCCCTCGACTCGTCGGAGCCGTTCTCTCCTACCATCGCCGACTATGAAGAAGGCAGCAGAAACTCCTCCGAGCATTGCATCCCATGTTCGCCGGTAAAGATCCAGCAGTTAACAGATTCCAGAGAGGCAAATCATGTAGAGGGCAATGAGATCACTGCCTATGTTGGCCATGATCATGCAAATATCATCGAACCGAACGAGCCCTCGGTTCTGATCAATGACACCTCCGCCGCGGCGAGGAGATCGATCGACCAAGGCCGTCGGAACGTCCCGACGGATCACTCCTGCCGCTCCGAGATCGAGGAGGAGAAGAAGGCCTGCACCGATGCAGGAAAGAAGCGCGCGCGGCCCAGCAGTGCCGCCAGTGCCAGTTCTGACGAAGCGCGCTCTGAAGCTCCAGAGCACAAGGCCTCTGCTTGCAGGGTGGACATCCACGCTCTAGCGGTCTCCTACAAGATCAAGAGGCTCAAGCAGCAGCAGCTCGTGCTGGAGAAGCTCGCCGCCGATGCTGCTGCTGCTGAAGGAGGGAAGGAAGGAGCGACGATGAGCAGCGAGGCCAATGGCAGCAGCGGCAGGCAGGATCCGAGGAGCTACCAGTTGATGATCTCCTTCGTGAGCAAGCACGTCAAGCGGTACCAGTCGCTCGAGGACAAGATCGAGGGCATCTGCTCGAGAATGGTAACGATCGAGGTGCACATTGATTCCTGGATCATACGTACATTTTCAATCATACTTAACAAGAAAAGTGGTTGATGTTCGCTGCAGGAGGAGAGCAAGAGGAGCTGTGGAAGGGGGCGGGAGGGCGACAGGGAGCAGAACGTGGCGCTGGCGCGCTTCCTGGAGGAGACGTTCCAGCTGCAGCGCTACATGGTGGCCACGGGCCAGAAGCTGCTGGAGATGCAGTCCAGGATCGCTACCACCCTCGCCCGCGCTGCTGTGGCCGGCGGCGGCAGTGGCGTCGGAAACGGAGGTGATGGCGTTGACACGGCGAGGTTCATGGACGTCGTTGGGGCGCTGCTGCGGGACGTGCAGAGGGGACTCGAGGTGCGGATCGCCAGGATCATCGGGGATCTCGAGGGCACGCTCACCTTCCATGGCATCCTACACACCACATTCTGAATTCTGGCGTCGACTGTTTTGAGTAGCGTGGTGTTGTGTGCACGTTGGTGGATAATGAGCTGGAGCCTACTAGCAGAAGCATAAGTTAAAAAAATGCAATTGTTGAGAACCAGCAAGCGAGTTTGGCTGCACATTTTGACATGACAAAAAAAAAATCATCGGGCTGTCCTAATTCTCTGACGCAGTGATCGCACTGAGCTTTAGGTTGTTGATGTTTCAGGATGAACTATCTTTTGGATTTGCACTGAGCACATGTACACTCAGAATCAAGTCTATTACAGCGAAGCATACCACTTGACAAGCATACGATAGATTGCAAATTACTTTCTCTGCTTCACAAATGAAAAAAAAAATGATGAGCAACAACATATTCCGCAAATACAAACTTATTACATTCACCCGCAGGTCCAATCCAAATTGTTTACTCCTTATTCCTTCTCGTCTTTGCTCATGCCCGCAACAGAATGGTATGAATAATAATTTAATACAGATACATAGAACAAGTAGTACAGCAAGACTCCAACCAAAGGTTTGGGATTGTCAAGGTCGCTATTCAACGCCTATCAGCAGAAGAGTCTGAAGAAAATAGATACTTCACACGGGAAAGGACCGAATCACTTGCTGGGTCATAGGGATGGTCCTTGGATGGGATTTCCAATATAGCAGGGATTGGCTTGTTGTAGCTATCCACCAGAAATCTTATCATGTTTGCAATCTGTCACATAGCAGAAAGATGTAAGAAGCTATCCTATCCTCTCATAGGATTAGTTGGATCAATATGTATAAAACACACATCTGCATCTGGTTCTGGTAATGTTCTAAATGGTTCCCTAAATGCTTTTAGACCATTTCGTAAGGTTATTCAGAATAGGACACTCATGCACTGCTGAGCATAGAATCTATTTGATTTTTATGAGTTGCAACAGAGGTTTATTTGAGGAGTATATGTGACACATGATAAGGCTAGACTTATTTTGATGGGAAAAAAATTGGTATCCAAATCAAGTCTAACGGCATACATTCTTAACTGAGATGGAAAAGCTAATGAGGAAACAAGAAACTAACAGTAGTTTAAAGGCCCACTTCATATTCTCCTTATACAGCTATAAATCTACTACTATAGGACCTTCCGAGTTTCAACAGCCCCATTCATTTTGTTTACAGCCAAAGGAGCTGAGTCTAGGGAAAGTAACCAGTACCAATTAGCTACAAAAAATCGTGACCACCCCTCCAATTCCTTTTCTTTTTGTTTAGGTTGACATACTTTACAAGATTCAGACAACCAAGCAATTTGTTGATTCTGTATAGAAAACAAATAATGTGCATTCAAAACGATGGTTCACTTACATATTGGCTGATGAGCACAATGGCAATATCATCCCTCGCAGTGAACTCTTTAAACGCGTCTTCAATCTGTTTCACTGTCGTTTCTGTGACATAAAACACACACAAAAAAGTGTTTATTCGAGTGCCCAGGATCAGTGCATGTAACAAAAATATGAAATAGAGGAAGACATGATAATGGAGTTATTTGACAGGAGTAGAAGTGACATTTTAGATTGTTTAAAATACATGAACCAGTATAGTTATCTCCCATAACAACAATGAATAAAAGTTTTGCCTTTGTCTAACAGAGTGAGAGGCAGAGGGGTGAAGCTGAAAAAACAGTATCATCCTACTAAGAAATTGTAAAGAAAAAAGACATTGAGGATTTTTATTGGACAATATCATTCAAGATAATTTCATAGACAAGAGATAAGATTTTCTACAGAGATCTTATGCCAATTGTTGTCTAAGAATACGTTATGTAGCAAGTTCAGGATAGTACTGTTATCCACAAGAAGGTAGTTTGTTTTTTTGCGCAGATCAACATTGCCAACTCCAGCCATCAAGAACCCTGTAACCGTGTCCTGCACGAATAATAAATCCCAATGTCAAGAAAACAATCGGTAATATATCATCGATCATCATAGCGATATTGTTGGTTGTCAAATCCTGGAATACAACAGATTGGCATTTAGAGTAAGAAGAAGTCAACTTCTGTTTTCTGTATGATGGAAAACGGCGATCTATTTCGTAACCACAAAGACTTACGTATCAATGCTTAGATCAATGGCTTCAAAAAACAATGCTTAATTCAATCAATGTACCAACGAATCGTTCTTGCTAGAGGATCTACATTACCACGCCTCAACAAGGCTATATCACCGTCTACCATCACCTGCCACGGACCGGGATCGCTAAAGATTTTCCCAGAACTATGATTACCGGGGCAGGGAAAAGGCATTGCTAACTGCTAGCTATCTAGTTAGTGCTCGGGATCCACCAGACGCTCAATTATTAAAGCAGAAGCTCAAGCAACATTACGGTCAAAAGGGGGATAAGGGATCACCTCATCAGCGATGATGGCGATGAGCGCGGAGTTGTTCGCCGCGATATTACCCCTCCCCGCCATTACTGCTTCCTGTGAATAGCCAAACATATGCAAGGAACCGATTAACAAAAGAAAAGCGGGCAAATTTGGTAAGCAAATCCGTGTTGAACAGGAGAATAGGAATTTCAATCGGATCGAACCTTGCAGTGGAGATGCAGGCGGAGATCGCAGAATCAGAGGGAGATCCAGGCGGAAGAGGAGTAGGAGTGGGAGATCCGGGAGAAAAATATGGGGGTGGGGAGGCGGATTAGGATGTGGACTCCGCGCAGGGGATGAACGTGGGTTGCTTGGCAACGAGGGAGATCGGATCAGGGCAGGCAACCACGTCCACGGGAATTGGAGTCGTCATGGTACGTGACGTGTACGTCGGCACGTTTTCACTTTACACCCTCGAATAGCGGTAAATTAACCCGGGGTCCACATTATCCCTAACGTCGCGCACGCAATTTGTCGGGTCTACCGATACGGCGATGTCGAGGGCGACTTTCCTTCCCGACGGTGGCGAGCTCCCGGCGGGGCGCAGCCATGAAGCGCATCCTCCAGGACTTCTTCCTCTAGAAGCTGCCGAACCACTCCACGCCGGCGAGCCTCTCACTATCCACTGCCTTCTGCCGACCAGTGCCTCGCATTGCTAATTCGCCTCCATTCAGAACCGTATGTCCCATCGGCTCCGGCTGGACGCCACGCCTAGGTGAGAGCATCTCTAACAAATCCCGTAAATTTCGTAGGAACTGAAATTTTTCGTCGGATTTACGGGTTCGGGCCGAAAGTGGCGCAGAATAGTATCCGAATCGGTGGGTCGGCCCGTATCAGAAGTTCGGGGGCCGAGAAACTGGACCGTCGACCCGTATATATACAGGCCGCGAAGGGGAGTAGGGTTTTGGAACCCTACTCCCTCCGCCGCGTCCTCCCACTCCGCCGCGCGCACGGTTGGACTTCCGGCGAGCAATCGCAGAGCCACCGCCGCCGTTTCTCCTCTCTCTCCACCACCACCGTGATCGCATGGCCGGGGCGACAGCGGAGGCAGGGGAGGCAGGCGGATTGGTGGGACCAACTCTCCGCCGCGCCCCCCGTCTTCCAGTCCGAGGCCGAGCGGCGCAAATGGAACCGCAGCGAAGGCGCTCGGAAGCGGAGCGTGCGGCGCTGGACCAACTGGGGTCTGACACCGCCGGGGAAGCTTGCGCGCTATGCAAATAGCGGCGAGGGGTCGTCCCCGGCTGCGTCCGGCCGTGCGCTGTGGCGGCCCGCCTTGGACAGCAGCGACGAGGAGGAGGAGGAGGTGCCGGTGCGCACCCTCCAGCTGCAGTCCGGGGATTTCGTCCTCAACGACGACGAGGAGGCGATGGCGGTGCAGCAGGTGGCCGTCATCTCCGCCACCGAGGCGCGCGCGCTTCCGCCGCGAGGAAGCGGAAGCCGTCTGTGTCGTGCGCGAGTACGAGGCCACGCAGAAGGAGGCGGCCGTCCGCCGCGTGAAGCAGGAGGTCGTCGACCTCAACTCCGAGTAGGCCACCGACATCGTAGTCTTCCGCGGCGCGCATAGTAGGTCGCCGCCGGCGAAATTAGTTTAGTTTTGGAGGTGGTCACCCTCAAATGCAATGTATCTATCGAATTATGCCTAAATATGTTTGAATTTCAGTTGTACTTACCGGCAAATTTTGAAATCGACGTTTTTCGGTTCCGAATACGGGTGCTGTTCTGCGCCACGCTAAAAAACGCTCGCTTTTTGTTTTTCGGGAAACTGAACTCATTTTTTCGGCTCTGCTAGAGATGCTCTGACAGAGTTTCAACGCGTGGTCATCGGCTGCCCCGTCCGGCAACTAGCTTTCCAAGCTCCATGTCTAGATCGTTTCCCAGCGGGTAAGAGCATCTCCAGCCGTGTCCATTAAAGTGTCCCTCAACATAATTTGAGGCACACTCGAATCGTTTGACCTCCCTACTCGCGCCACAAAGCCATTTTCTATCTGACGCGGTCCAATACGGTGTCCAACGTCCCGAATCCGTCCCCGCTACAAATGGAACGCTACGGGGACGCCGGACAGAACGAAAACCCGCGTCGCGTGTGGTGGCCAGCATCGTGAGCGTCGCAGAGGCATGCATGCGGGGTTTAAACCCGCTGCATACCTCTGGTCAGGCGACGTAATTGCCGCACAACTTTCCTAGTGAGCCCGTGTCCTTTCCCCAGGCGGCAAAGTGAAGGGTTGCATCCCACATGGCCGTGTGGCCATCCGCACCGAAGTTCATTGCGACCAACCTCTCCCTGCCGCTTCGGTTGCCGCCGCTATATAAAAGCAGTATATGCCTTCCCGCCGACTCCAAACCATTAGTCCCACACTCAAACCATGTCCAGTAGGCGCCAAAAGATTCGTCGTGGCAGCCTCACCATCGCCCAAGCTTGGGTGTTGTACGGCGTGTGATACCTAGTGACGCCGGACATGCGCCTGCCGAGCAGCGGTGGCTGGAAGATGGCCGTCAACAGGACCAGCATCCCACCCGCGCCCGCGCCGGGGACCAACATGTGATTTGACGAGATCCAGGCTCAGCGGCACCGCCTGAGCCCGGAGGTGCGTGCGGATCCAACCTGGGCCGCCAACAACAACGATGGTTGGGTGGGTGGGACTTATTCGCCGCACGCCGCAACGAAGAGCTGCACAGCACCGACGGCCTCATCGGGTCACTGACGACCTAGAACAAGGACGGGTGCGCCCAATTCTAGGGCGTGTCGGGGCGCACCCTCTCCGTTGTCCTCGAAGGAATCCATAATGGCGCCCCCTCCCGGTTGGAGATGTTGCGGTCCCCGTCGTGTTGGCTTCCGAGGAGGACTTCCTCGCATTCTTCTTCCTCGGGTCCGACGCGCTCGACACCGTTGGAAGGACACGGATGCCGCCTAGAGGGCGAGGGGCTGAATAGGCAGTTTAAAAACTTCTACGAATATTGCTTAACAAATGCGGGATAAAGCTAGCACTTAATTTGTCAAGCACAAAACCTATAAAACTAGGGTTCACCTATGTGCTCCAACAACTTATGCTAAGCAAGACTAACAACTATGTGATAGCAAGATGTGTAACTTCAAGCACGAAGACTATCATAAAATAAAGTGCACAAGTAAAGAGCTGGTATATAGGAATAACCAAGATGACGTGGAGACAACGATGTATCTCGAAGTTCACTGTCTTGCGAGTGCTACTCTTCGTTATAGCGGTGTGGAGGACAAATCACTCCAAACGTCACGAAGGCCTCACCGTATTCTCCTCGAGCCTTCCCACCAAAAGGGAAACCTCGATCCACTATGGAACCTTAAGGGTGGTCACCGAACCCGCACAAAGCATGGGGAAATCTCCATAACTTTATTGGAGTCTCCTAAAATACCACCACAAAGGCATTGCACTTGAGGAATCTCCACAACTTAATTGGAGGTCCCAAGAACACCACAAAGGCCACTAAGTTGTCTAGGGTCCAAAGCCCCAAGAGGAAGAAGCTCCGTGAACAAGGTCCCGAAGCGAATATCTCACGAACTTTCACCTCCATGTATCACCGCGGAGAAGTCAAACCGATGCGCCAAATGTAATTGCTAGAACACCACAAAGATGCACAAATCATTCTCTCTCAAATTCCAACAAAGTTACAAAATCTATTGGGGGAATAAAAGAGGAAGAACAGATAGGAGAACACCAAATTCTCCAAGATCTAGATCCCAAAGATTTACCCACAAAGAGATGATTTGCTTTGGTCAAAGTGTGGATCTAGATCTTCTCAAACTTTCTCTCAAATAGATGCAAGAATCATTGGATGGGGAGAGACATATCAAGCTCAAAAAGGTCAAGAAAAATGTTGGAGAGGAGCTTGAGAGAGAGGAAGAAGAAGTCACCCAAAACAGAGAGAAAACGGAGCTTAAAAAGGGGCCCCAGAAATTCTGCCCGTTGGGGCTGGTAGCGGCATGGGCCGGTAGTACAGTCGGTTGGGCCGGTAGTACCGCCCGTGTGGAGCTCAAGGCTAGTGACCAAAACAAGGGCGAGCGGGACACAACCAACGAGAGAGGGTTGCGTATCGGGCGCGCCTACCCATCGCTCATTAGAGCATCTCCACTCGCCCTCCCCATATAGCGTCCGGCGCAACCGTTTTAGGGACCGTATGGGGGGGGGGGGGCGCCGGCGCAAAATGCAAAATGGGGACTTGCCGGCACCCAGCCGTGCACCCCATAGGCGCCCCCAATACAATTTCATATATAATTTAAATTTAAACAACAAATAAAGTATGATAATTTGTTACAACTTAAACAAATGTTGGACATAATTCAACAAGTTTAACATATCACACAAATAATTTAGGTTCATCAAACCACACAAATTTAAAAGTTTAAATCACAATGGCAAACAAATAAACAAACTTGATGTCGCCTTTGAGAATCCACAAATGCTCCACCAGATCATCTTGCAGTTGGTGATGAGTGTTGGAGTCTTGGACTTCTTGATGCCTGGCGAGAAAAGCAGCAAATGTGGGAGGCACATTGTGATCAACATCTGCAAGAGGAGCGACCCGTTCATATGGTTAGTGTCAAACACTGGAAATTCCCCCCCACTCTCGATGATCATGTTGTGCAGTATGACACAAGCAGTCATAACCTCCCACATCTGCTCTTTGGACCATGTAAGAGCAGGGTATCGGACAATGGCAAAGCGAGCTTGCAGTACACCAAATGCCCTTTCCACATCCTTTCTTGCAGCCTTCTGCATTTGAGCAAATCAAGCTTTCTTTCCTCCAGGTGCAGGGTTCGAGATTGTCTTCACAAATGTTGACCATCTTGAATAGATGTCATCTGCAAGATAGTAGCCCTTGTCATATTGGTGGCCATTGATCTCAAACTGTACCGGAGGGGCATTGCCTTAGACAAACTTCTGGAACACATCGGAGCACTGCAGCAAATTGATATCATTGTGTGATCCTCCCATACCGAAGAGCACATGCCAAATCCACAGGTCCTAGCCAGCCACTGCCTTAAGCACCACACTGCATGCACCCTTGTGTCCGTTATACATGCATTGGTGTGCAAATGGACAGTTCTTCCATGCCCAATGCATACAGTCGATGTTGCCAAGCATCCTAAGAAAATCTCTCTCTGCATTTTGTGCCAAGATCCGAGTTGTGTCTGTCGCATTGGGTGTGTGCAGATATGTGTTTTCAAACACCGCTACAATCGCCCTGCATAATTTATACATGCAATCAATAGCCATGGACACTGCCATGCGCAGATAGTCATCTTGTGTATCACATGCAATTCCATGGGCAAGCATCCGAAGAGCCACCGTGCATTTCTGAATTGTCGAGAAATCAAGCTCGCCGACTGCGTCTCTCTTCAGTTTGAAGTAGTCGACCTCCCTCAAATTCTCGACTATCTTCAGAAAGAGCTTCCTACTCATCCGGAAACGGCGGTGGAATACGGCATCGCCGTGCAATGGATCGTCGGCGAAGTAGTCGGCGTAGAGCATGTAGTAACCTTCCATCCTCTGCCTTCACTTGCTCTTGCGCCACCCTGGCACGGAGCCATCAATGATCGGCTTGTCCTCCTCGGCGATCATGGCAAAGAGGGAGATGCGGATCACCAAATGTTCGTCGTCTCCAGTGGCGTCCCTCGTAATAGCCGCGACATCGAGATCCTCGTCCATGAGCGCGGCCATGACGTTCTCATCGTGCGAGTCCATCGCCATGGAAAATAGCTGAACACCTCGCGTGCAAGGTGGGAGCGTGGTGGGGATTGAGGTAGTAGTGGTGGCGGGAGCTTGTGAACGGCGTCGGTGGGAAGGGCCGACGAGGTGGCGAGGGCTACGGCGGATTGTATGCGGCGGTGGAGTGGGTTCCTACCGGCGGCAATGGACCGTCACGGCGAGGGGTGGTTGCGGCGGCGACACCGGGGATGGGAGGTGGTCGCGAGGCGAAGGAGGAAAATATTTGCGTTTTTTTTGGCTCTGGTCGCCAACAGAGCTGGTCTGCGGTGTTTTGTCGCCACGCCGATGCCCCCACTAGCCCCCCTGTAGATTGGGTTCGGTCTCGGGATGTCGGACGAAGAGTTGAGCTACACCGGTGGAAAACAAATTTAGGAGCCGTGGCTGAGCGTCCTCAATCGGCTATTGGAGGCATTTAGGGAGGGCGAGTGGAGATACGAGGTTTGTACGCATCACACGCATAGTTCTGTGTTGGGCTTGGCCCATCTTGTTCGTTCACTTAGCTAAAAGAAAAACGCGTTTCTCTCCGATGCAACATCTAAACACTATTTCAATGGATGCAGGTTAGATACATCATCTTGTAGATCCGAGTTCGAGCACCAGGAATTCCACTATTTTTTTCCAAACTTGAATACATTTCGAAAATGACAAAAATTTAAACTTGAATATATTTGAATTAAAACAAACTTTGAAGCGGAGCAACTTTTTTTAAAACAAAATTTTCATCTGAACAAATTTCTAATCTGAGCAAAATTTCGACTCTGAGCAAAAAATTATTTGAAGAAATTTCGAATCTAAGCAAAATACAAATTTTGAACCCGAGCAAAAAATATTTTTGAACTTTCTTTGAATGTAAGCAAATTTTGATTTGAAAAAAAATCGAATCTGAGAAAAAATTGAATTTGTACACTTTTTTAAATGAGCAATTTTAAAAAACCAACCGAAAACCGGATAGATAGTAAAAAACCTAACAAATTTGGACGGAACCTTCTAGAATATTTGATAAGGGGGTTGTCCGATCTTCTCAGTAAGCGACCGGTGGTGATGAACACACGATGGTAGCAGCGGATGGAATCGATGATGATGAGGAGGATAACTTGTATGACGCCGACGAAGTCTCTCGATTGATTCCTGATGCCAATGCAACAGCTCTCAACCCTGCAAGATATTCGCAACTCCACACACTTGCGTACGTAGCCACCGACCACGAAGCGGTAGATTGCAATCTTCTAATCCCCGATGGAACAACAGATCACAACGAATTGGAGAGTTGGGAACAATAGTTTTGCTTAGCAAACAACTATGAACTAGGGTTTATCTTAAATGTGGTCTAAAGCAGCTAGGGGTCGTCCAAGGCACTTATATAGGCGTCCGGGACAAGTTCTGGTAGAAAAGATACTAGTAAAATCGACCCAGAATAAATCTGGTCGAGACAGACTCGGACTAGGCCGGTCTGGAATCCGGTTGACCGGGTCTGGGGCCGGGCTGGCCGGTCTAGACCGGGCCAGGGACCGGGCGGCAACCGGAAGTGTCGTAGATTGATACGACTCAAACGTATCTATAATTTCATATGTTCCATGCTAGTTTTATGACAATACTCACATGTTTTATATACACTTTACATTATTTTGATGCATTTTCCGGCACTAACCTATTAACAAGATGCCGAAGCGCAATTCCTGTTTTCTGCTGTTTTTGGTTTCAGAAATCCTACACAGGAAATATTCTCGGAATTGGACGAAACAAAAGCCCACGGTCTTATTTTCCACGGAGCCTTCCAGAAGTCCGAAGAGGAGACGAAGAGGGGCCGCGAGGCGGCCACACCCTAGGGCGGCGCGGTGGGGGGCCTATGGGGTGGGCCCCTCGGCCGCCTCCCGACTCTGCCCCTTCGCCTATTTATTCTCTCCGTCGTGAAAACCCTAGTATCGAGAGCCACGATACGAGAAAAGTTACTGTGACGCCTCCGCCAATCCCATCTCGGGGGATTCAGGAGATCACCTCCGGCGCCCTGCCGAAGAGGGGAATCATCAGCGGAGGACTCTACATCATCATGCTCGCCTCCGGATTGATGCGTGAGTAGTTCATCCTTGGACTATGGGTCCATAGCAGTAGCTAGATGGTTGTCTTCTCCTCTTGTGCTATCATGTTTAGATCTTGTGAGCTGCCTATCATGATCAAGATCGTCTATCTGTAATGCTACATGTTGTGTTTGTTGGGATCCGATGAATATGGAATACTATGTCAAGTTGATTATTGATCTATCATATATGTGTTGTTTATGATCTTGCATGCTCTCCGTTGCTAGTAGAGGCTCTAGCCAAGTTGATACTTGTAACTCCAAGAGGGAGTATTTATGCTCGATAGTGGGTCCATGCCTCCATTGAATCTGGGACAGTGACGAGAAAGTTCTAAGGTTATGGATGTGCTGTTGCCACTAGGGATAAAACATCAATGCTTTGTCTAAGGATATTTGTGTTGATTACATTACGCACAATACTTAATGCAATTGTCTGTTGTTTGCAACTTAATACTGGAAGGGGTGCGGATGTGATGGCGTGTATTTCACACGTTCGTTGGGCAACCCCAAGAGGAAGGTATGATGCGCACAACAGCAAGTTTTCCCTCAGAAAGAAACCAAGGTTTATCGAACCAGGAGGAGCCAAGAAGCACGTTGAAGGTTGACGGCGGCGGGATGTAGTGCGGCGCAACACCGGAGATTCCGGCGCCAACGTGGAACCCTGCACAACACAACCAAAGTACCTTGCCCCAACGAAACAGTGAGGTTGTCAATCTCACCGGCTTGCTGTAACAAAGGATTAACCGTATTGTGTGGAAGATGATTGTTTGCGAGAGAAAACAGTAAAAACAAGTATTGCGAGCGATTTGTATTTCAGTATTAAAGAATGGACCGGGGTCCACAGTTCACTAGAGGTGTCTCTCCCATAAGATAAAAGCATGTTGGGTGAACAAATTACAGTCGGGCAATTGACAAATAGAGAGGGCATAACAATGCACATACATGACATGATAAGTATAGTGAGATTTAATTGGGCATTACGACAAAGTACATAGACCGCCATCCAACCGCATCTATGCCTAAAAAGTCCACCTTCGAGGTTATCATCCGAACCCCTCCGGTATTAAGTTGCTAACAACAGACAATTGCATTAAGTATGGTGCGTAATGTAATCAACAACTACATCCTCGGACATAGCGCCAATGTTTTATCCCTAGTGGCAACGAGCACAACACAACGTTAGAACTTTCCGTCACCGTCCCAGGTGTCAATGCGGGCATGAACCCACTATCGAGCATAAATACTCCCTCTTGGAGTTAAAAGCAAAAACTTGGCCAGAGCCTCTACTAGTAACGGAGAGCATGCAAGATCATAAACAACACATATGTAATAACTTGATAATTAACATGACATGGTATTCTCTATCCATCGGATCCCGACAAACACAACATAGAGTATTACAGATAGATGATCTTGATCATGTTAGGCAGCTCACAAGATCCAACAATGAAGCACAATGAGGAGAAGACAACCATCTAGCTACTGCTATGGACCCATAGTCCAGGGGTGAACTACTCACTCATCACTCCGGAGGCGACCATGGCGGTGTAGAGTCCTCCGGGAGATGAATCCCCTCTCCGGCAGGGTGCCGGAGGAGATCTCCGTAATCCCCCGAGATGGGATCGGCGGCGGCGGCGTCTCGGCAAGGTTTTCCGTATCGTGGTTTTTTCGCCTCGGGGGTTTCGCGATGGAGGCTTTAAGTAGGCGGAAGGGCGAGTCGGGGCCCGACGAGGGGCCCACACCATAGGCGGCGCGGGCCCCTCCTTGGCCGCGCCGCCTTGTGGTGTCGCCACCTCGTGGCCCCACTTCGTATGCTCTTCGGTCTTCCGGAAGCTCCGTGGAAAAATAGGCCCCCGGGTCTTCGTTTCGTCCAATTCCGAGAATATTTCGTTACTAGGATTTCTGAAACCAAAAACGAGCAGAAAACAGAACTGGCACTTCGGCATCTTGTTAATAGGTTAGTTCCGTAAAATGCACGAATATGACATAAAGTGTGCATAAAACATGTAGGTATCATCAATAATATGGCATAGAACATAAGAAATTATCGATACGTCGGAGACGTATCAAGCATCCCCAAGCTTAGTTCTGCTCGTCCCGAGCAGGTAAAACGATAACAAAGATAATTTCTGAAGTGATATGCCATCATAACCTTGATCATACTATTTGTAAACATATGTAGTGGATGCAGCGATCAAAACAATGGTAATGACATGAGTAAACAGGTGAATCATAAAGCAAAGACTTTTCATGAATAGTACTTCAAGACAAGTATTAATAAGTCTTGCATAAGAGTTAACTCATAAAGCAATAAATCAAAGTAAAGGTATTGAAGCAACACAAAGGAAGATTAAGTTTCAGCGGTTGCTTTCAACTTGTAACATGTATATCTCATGGATAATTGTCAACATAGAGTAATATAACAAGTACAATATGCAAGTATGTAGGAATCAATGCACAGCTTTACACAAGTGTTTGCTTCTTGAGGTGGAGAGAGATAGGTGAACTGACTCAACATAAAAGTAAAAGAATGGTCCTTCAAAGAGGAAAGCATCGATTGCTATATTTGTGCTAGAGCTTTTATTTTGAAAACATGAAACAATTTTGTCAACGGTAGTAATAAAGCATATGAGTTATGAAAGTTATATCTTACAAGTTGCAAGTCTCATGCATAGTATACTAATAGTGCCCGCACCTTGTCCTAATTAACTTGGACTACCGGATCTTTGCAATGCACATGTTTTGACCAAGTGTCACAATGGGGTACCTCCATGCCGCCTGTACAAAGGTCTAAGGAGAAAGCTCGCATTTTGGATTTCTCGCTTTTGATTATTCTCAACTTAGACATCCATACCGGGACAACATGGACAACAGATAATGGACTCCTCTTTAATGCATAAGCATGTGGCAACAATTATTATTCTCATATGAGATTGAGGATATGTGTCCAAAACTGAAACTTCCACCATGAATCATGGTTTTAGTTAGCGGCCCAAAGTTCTTCTCTAACAATATGCATGCTCCAACCATGAAGGTGGTAGATCTCTCTTACTTCAGACAAGACGGACATGCATAACAACTCACATGATATCCAACAAAGAATAGTTGATGGCGTCCCCAGAAACATGGTTATCGCACAACAAGCAACTTAATAAGAGATAAAGTGCATAAGTACATATTCAATACCACAATAGTTTTTAAGCTATTTGTCCCATGAGCTATATATTGTAAAGGCGAATGATGGAATTTAAAGGTAGCACTTCAAGCAATTTACTTTGGAATGGCGGATAAATACCATGTAGTAGGTAGGTATGGTGGACACAAATGGCATAGTGGTTGGCTCAAGGATTTTGGATGCATGAGAAGTATTCTCTCTCGATACAAGGTTTAGGCTAGCAAGGTTATTTGAAACAAACACAAGGATGAACGGTACAGCAAAACTCACATAAAAGACATATGGTAAACATTATAAGACTCCATACCGTCTTCCTTGTTGTTCAAAACTCAATACTAGATATTATCTAGACTCTAGAGAAACCAAATATGCAAACCAAATTAGCAAGCTCTAAGTGTTTCTTCATTAATGGGTGCAAAGTATATGATGCAAGAGCTTAAACATGAGCACAACAATTGCCAAGTATCAAATTATCCAAGACATTTTAGAGTTACTACATGTAGCATTTTCCAATTCCAACCATATAACAATTTAACGAAGAAGAAACTTCGCCATGAATACTATGAGTAGAGCCTAAGGACATATTTGTCCATATGCTACAGCGGAGCGTGTCTCTCTCCCATAAAGTGAATTCTAGGATCCATTTTATTCAAACAAAACAAAAACAAAAACAAACCGACGCTCCAAGCAAAGTACATAAGATGTGACGGAATAAAAATATAGTTTCGGTGGGAGGAACCCGATAATGTTGTCGATGAAGAAGGGGATGCCTTGGGCATCCCCAAGCTTAGACGCTTGAGTCTTCTTAGAATATGCAGGGGTGAACCACCGGGGCATCCCCAAGCTTAGAGCTTTCACTCTCCTTGATCATATTGCATCATACTCCTCTCTTGATCCTTGAAAACTTCCTCCACACCAAACTCGAAACAACTCATTAGAGGGTTAGTGCATAATAAAAATTCACATGTTCAGAGGTGACACAATCATTCTTAACACTTATGGACATTGCATAAAGCTACTGGACATTAGTGGATCAAAGAAATTCATCCAACATAGCAAAAGAGGCAATGCGAAATAAAAGACAGAATCTGTTAAAACAGAACAGTCCGTAAAGATGGATTTTATTAGGCCACCAGACTTGCTCAAACGAAAATGCTCAAATTGAATGAAAGTTGCGTACATATCTGAGGATCATGCTCGTAAATTGGCTTAATTTTCTGAGCTACCTACAGGGAGATAGACCCAGATTCATGACAGCAAAGAAATCTGGAACTGCGCAGTAATCCAAATCTAGTACTTACTTTTCTATCAAAGACTTTACTTGGCACAACAAAACATAAAACTAAGATAAGGAGAGGTTGCTACAGTAGTAAACAACTTCCAAGACACAATTATAAAACAAAAATACTGTAGTAAAAACATGGGTTGTCTCCCATAAGCGCTTTTCTTTAACGCCTTTCAGCTAGGCGCAGAAAGTGTATCTCAAGTGACATCAAGAGACGAAGCATCAACATCATAATTTGTTCTAATAATAGAATCATAAGGTAAATTCATTCTCTTTCTAGGGAAGTGTTCCATACCTTTCTTGAGAGGAAATTGATATTTAATATTACCTTCCTTCATATCAATAGTGGCACCAACGGTTCGAAGAAAAGGTCTTCCCAATATAATGGGGCAAGATGC
Source organism: Lolium rigidum (assembly GCF_022539505.1). Taxonomy (NCBI): domain Eukaryota; kingdom Viridiplantae; phylum Streptophyta; class Magnoliopsida; order Poales; family Poaceae; genus Lolium; species Lolium rigidum. The sequence goes on along the minus strand of NC_061513.1, from coordinate 228,035,014 downwards.
ATTGCATTCAATATCCAAGACAACAAAATCAACGGGGACAAGGTTATTGTTAACCATAATATGAACATTATCAACTCTCCCCAAAGGTTTCTTTTTAGCATTATCAGCGAGATTAACATCCAAATAACAATTTTTCAATGGTGGCAAGTCAAGCATATCATAGACTTTCTTAGGCATAACAGAAATACTTGCACCAAGATCACATAAAGCATTAAAATCAAAATCTTTGACTCTCATTTTAATGATGGGCTCCCAACCATCCTCTAGCTTTCTAGGAATAGAAGTTTCAAGTTTTAGTTTCTCTTCTCTAGCTTTTATGAGAGCATTTGTAATATGTTTTGTGAAAGCCAAGTTTATAGCACTAGCATTGGGACTTTTAGCAAGTTTTTGCAAGAACTTTATAACTTCAGAGATGTGGCAATCATCAAAATCTAAATCATTACAATCTAAAGCAATGGGATTATCATCCCCAAGGTTGGAAAAAATTTCAGCAGTTTCAGCAGTTTTAGCAGTTTCAGGTAATTTTGCGCGCTTTGCACTAGGAGTAGAAGCATTGCCAACACCAATTATTTTACCATTGATAGTAGGAGGTGCAGCGACATATGAATCATTAGCATTGCTAGTGGTGGTAATTGTCCAAACTTTAGCTACATTTTCCTTTTTAGCTAGTTTTTCATTTTCTTCTCTATCCCACCTAGCACGCAGTTCAGCCATTAATCTTATATTCTCATTAATTCTAACTTGGATGGCATTTGCTGTAGTAACAATTTTATTTTCAATATCCTCAGGTTTAGCAGCCATTTTATTAATTAAAGAAGATTGTGACGCAGACATGTATGAGATTCGGTCTTCAGCATTTGCAAGTTTAGTTTGCAACCCAGAAATTTCCATATTCAAATTTTCAAGTTGATTTCCTATTTTCTTCAACAAGGTAGATTGTTCATTCATAGTTTTAGTAAACAATTTATTTTGCTCATATTGTGATTGCATAAAGCTCTTAGTGGATCTTTCAATTTCTAACATCTTTTCCTCATTAGGTGAAACATGTCTACCATAAGAATTACCATTAGCAGGATATGGCCTAGAATTTTGAGCAACCAATGAAACCAATGGAACATTATTAGGATCAACATTAGTCCTACCATTCACAAGCATAGACATAATAGCATCAATCTTATCACTCAAGGAGGAGGATTCTTCAACAGAATTTACCTTCTTACCTTGTGGAGCTCTTTCCGTGTGCCATTCAGAGTAATTAACCATCATATTATCAAGGAGCTTTGTTGCTTCACCAAGAGTGATGGACATAAAGGTACCTCCAGCAGCTGAATCCAATAAATTCCGCGAAGAAAAATTTAGTCCTGCATAGAAGGTTTGGATGATCATCCAAGTAGTCGATCCATGGGTTGGGCAATTTTTAACCGGAGATTTCATTCTTTCCCAAGCTTGAGCAACATGTTCATTATCCAATTGTTTAAAATTCATTATGCTACTCCTCAAAGATATAATTTTAGCAGGGGATAATATCTACCAATAAAAGCATCCTTGCATTTAGTCCATGAATCAATACTATTCTTAGGCGAGAGATAGCAACCAATATTTAGCTCTTCCTCTTAATGAGAAAGGAAACAATTTTAATTTTATAATGTCACCATCTACATCTTTATATTTTTGCATTTCACATAGTTCAACAAAATTATTGAGATGGGCAGCAGCATCATCAGAACTAACACCAGAAAATTGCTCTCTCATGACAAGATTAAGTAAAGCAGGTTTAATTTCAAAGAATTCTACTGTAGTAGCAGGTGGAGCAATAGGTGTGCATAAGAAATCATTATTATTTGTGCTAGTGAAATCACGCAACTTAGTATTTTCAGGGGTGGCCATTTTAGCAGTAGTAAATAAAACAAACTAGATAAAGTAAATGCAAGTAAACTAATTTTTTGTGTGTTTTTGATATAGCAAGCAAGACAGTAAATAAAGTAAAACTAGCAACTAATTTTTTTGTGTTTTGATATAATGCAGCAAACAAAGTAGTAAATAAAATAAAGCAAGACAAAAACAAAGTAAAGAGATTGAGAAGTGGAGACTCCCCTTGCAGCGTGTCTTGATCTCCCCGGCAACGGCGCCGGAAAAGAGCTTGATGGCGTGTATTTCACACGTTCGTTGGGCAACCCCAAGAGGAAGGTATGATGCGCACAGCAGCAAGTTTTCCCTCAGAAATAAACCAAGGTTTATCGAACCAGGAGGAGCCAAGAAGCACGTTGAAGGTTGATGGCGGCGGGATGTAGTGCGGCGCAACACCAGAGATTCCGGCGCCAATGTGGAACCTGCACAACACAACCAAAGTACCTTGCCCCAACGAAACAGTGAGGTTGTCAATCTCACCGGCTTGCTGTAACAAAGGATTAACCGTATTGTGTGGAAGATGATTGTTTGCAGAGAAAACAGTAAAAACAAGTATTGCAGCAGATTTGTATTTCAGTATTAAAGAATGGACCGGGGTCCACAGTTCACTAGAGGTGTCTCTCCCATAAGATAAAAGCATGTTGGGTGAACAAACTACAGTCGGGCAATTGACAAATAGAGAGGGCATAACAATGCACATACATGACATGATAAGTATAGTGAGATTTAATTGGGCATTACGACAAAGTACATAGACCGCCATCCAACCGCATCTATGCCTAAAAAGTCCACCTTCGAAGTTATCATCCGAACCCCTCCGATATTAAGTTGCTAACAACGGACAATTGCATTAAGTATGGTGCGTAATGTAATCAACAACTACATCCTCGAACATAGCACCAATGTTTTATCCCTAGTGGCAACGAGCACAACACAACCTTAGAACTTTCGTCACATCGTCCCGTGTGTCAATGCGGGCATGAACCCACTATCGAGCATAAATACTCCCTCTTGGAGTTAAAAGCAAAAACTTGGCCAGAGCCTCTACTAGTAACGGAGAGCATGCAAGATCATAAACAACACATATGTAATAACTTGATAATTAACATGACATGGTATTCTCTATCCATCGGATCCCGACAAACACATCATAGAGTATTACAGATAGATGATCTTGATCATGTTAGGCAGCTCACAAGATCCAACAATGAAGCACAATGAGGAGAAGACAACCATCTAGCTACTGCTATGGACCCATAGTCCAGGGGTGAACTACTCACTCATCACTCCGGAGGCGACCATGGCGGTGTAGAGTCCTCCGGGAGATGAATCCCCTCTCCGGCAGGGTGCCGGAGGAGATCTCCAGAATCCCCCGAGATGGGATCGGCGGCGGCGGCGTCTCAGTAAGGTTTTCCGTATCGTGGTTTTTCGCCTCATGGGTTTCGCGATGGAGGCTTTAAGTAGGCGGAAGGGCAGAGTCGGGGGCCTGACGAGGGGCCCACACCATAGGGCGGCGCGGGCCCCCCCTTGGCCGCGCCGCCTTGTGGTGTCGCCACCTCGTGGCCCCACTTCGTATGCTCTTCGGTCTTCCGGAAGCTCCGTGGAAAAATAGGCCCCTGGGTCTTCGTTTCGTCCAATTCCGAGAATATTTCGTTACTAGGATTTCTGAAACCAAAAACAGCAGAAAACAGGAACTGGCACTTCGGCATCTTGTTAATAGGTTAGTTCCTGAAAATGCACGAATATGACATAAAGTGTGCATAAAACATGTAGGTATCATCAATAATATGGCATAGAACATAAGAAATTATCGATACGTCGGAGACGTATCAGGATGCTAACCCGAAGGTGGACTTTTTAGGCATAGATGCATGCTGGATAGCGGTCTATGTTATTTGTCGTAATGCCCTAAGTAAATCTCATATTAGTCATCATGATATGTATGTGCGTTGTTATGCCCTCTCTATTTGTCAATTGCCCAACTGTAATTTGTTCACCCAACATGCTATTTATCTTATTGGAGAGACACCACTAGTGAACTGTGGACCCCGGTCCATTCTTTTACATCTGAAATACAATGAACTGCAATCTCTGTTCTCTGCTGTTCTTCGCAAGCAAACATCATTCTCCACACCATACGTTTAATCCTTTGTTTTCAGCAAACCGGTGAGATTGACAACCTCATTGTTAAGTTGGGGCAAAGTATTTTGATTGTGTTGTGCAGGTTCCACGTTGGCGCCGGAATCCCTGGTGTTGCGCCGCACTACACTCCTCCACCAACAACCTTCACGTGGCCTTCATCTCCTACTGGTTCGATAACCTTGGTTTCTTTCTGAGGGAAAACTTACTGTTGTGCGCATCACACCTTCCTCTTGGGGTTCCCAACGGACGTGTGCATCACGCGCCATCACAGATGTCCTTCCGGTTGGCCCCAGTACGACGCCCGGTTGGCGCCGGGGTGAATCCGGCGTACCGCCCGGTTGAACCGGGCCAGGGACCGGGCGCGCCGGTCTGGTGGCCGGTCTGACCGGCCGCTGGGCCGGCCTGGACGTCAACTTCTCCTCTCGCGCATGCCTCCCTCTTCTCCCTCGCGTGTCCATGAGATATCTTCATGTCCAGCTCCATGTCCAGCTTCACGTCCATCTTGACGTCCGTCTTCACGTCCAGCTGCTCCTCTACTCCTCGTGCGATGCTCGTCTCCTCTTGATACCTGATGATACATAAGTAACATGACTTAGGCAGTATAAAGTTCTCATCAATCAAAGTATCGTTTAGAAACAAGTTCACCTGTTGTTTAAGTAGCTTCGCACGAGCCCTTGTAATTGGTCCAATCCGAACTTCATTGGACTTGAGCTTCACAGCAGGTTCATCTTCAGTTTTCAATGACGGAGGTAGTGGTGTAGTAGGGATGTCCTCATCATCTCCCCCTCCCCCTTCAAATGGCGTCGACCTCGACGCTCCAAGGTCTTCTCCGTCATATGGTGTCAAATCAACAACATTGAAAGAATTGCTGACACCAAACTCATCAATTGGAAGATCTATCGAGTATGCATTATCGTTGATCTTGGCAAGCAATTTGTAAGGACCAGCACCACGAGGAAGCAACTTGGACCTCCTTAGCTTCGGGAACATATCCTTCTAAAATGTACCCAGACCATATCACCAGGCTTGAACAACATCTCCTAACGCTTCTTGTTCATCCTTGTAGCATTGCTCTGGCCTTTCTTCTCTATCAACTCTTGAGTCTTCACATGGATCTTACGCACAAAATCTGCCCTCTTGGATGCCTCCATATTAACTCTCTCATGTATGGGCAAAGGCAACAAGTCAAGTGGAGTAATGGGTTTGAAACCATACACCACCTCAAAAGGACACAACTCCGTGGTAGATTGTACCGCCCTGTTGTAAGCAAACTCCACATGCGGCAAACACTCTTCCCACTCCTTCAGGTTCTTCTTGATCATGGATCTCAACAGTTGTGACAATGTTCTATTCACCACTTCAGTTTGACCATCAGTTTGGGGATGACAAGTAGTACTGAACAACAGCTTTGTCCACAGCTTTCTCCACAACGTCTTCCAGAAGTAGCTCATAAACTTCACGTCACGATCAGAAACAATAGTCTTCGGGACTCCATGTAGTCGTACAATCTCCCTGAAAAACAGGTTAGCAATATGCGACGCATCGTCGCTCTTGTGGCAGGCAATAAAGTGTGACATCTTAGAAAATCTGTCCACTACCACAAATATAGAATCATGGCCTCTTTTAGTACGCGGCAAACCCAACACAAAATCCATACTAATATCCTCCCAAGGTGTAGTAGGTGCCGGTAAAGGAGTATACAAACCGTCAGGCTTCAGCTTGGACTTGGAATTGTTGCAAGTAATGCATCTCTTCACATACCTGTCCACATCCCGCCTCATCTTTGGCCAATAAAAATGATCAGCGATCATGAGTAACGTCTTCTGATACGTCTCAAACATATCTATAATTTCTTATGTTCCATGCTAGTTTTATGACAATACTCACATGTTTTATATACACTTTACATCATTTTGATGCATTTTCCGGCACTAACCTATTAACAAGATGCCGAAGCGCCAGTTCCTATTTTCTGCTATTTTGGTTTCAGAAATCCTACACAGGAAATATTCTCGGAATTGGACGAAACAAAAGCCCACGGTCTTATTTTCCACGGAGCCTTCCAGAAGTCCGAAGAGGAGACAAAGAGGGGCCGCGAGGCGGCCACCCCACAAGGCGGCGCTGTGGGGCCCCTAGCCACGCCGGCCTATGGGGTGGGCCCCTTGGCCGCCTCCCGACTCTGCCCCTTCGCCTATTTATCCTCCCCGTCGCTAAAACCCTAGTACCAAGAGCCACGATACAAGAAAAGTTACTGTGACGCCGCCGCCGCCAATCCCATCTCGGGGGATTCAGGAGATCGCCTCCGGCACCCTGCCGGAGAGGGGAATCATCACCGGAGGACTCTACATCATCATGCCCGCCTCCGGATTGATGCATGAGTAGTTCATCCTTGGACTATGGGCCCATAGCAGTAGCTAGATGGTTGTCTTCTCCTCTTGTGCTATCATGTTTAGATCTTGTGAGCTGCCTATCATGATCAAGATCGTCTATTTGTAATGCTACATGTTGTGTTTGTTGGGATCCGATGATTATGGAATACTATGTCAAGTTGATTATTGATCTATCATATATGTGTTGTTTATGATCTTGCATGCTCCCCGTTGCTAGTAGAGGCTCTGGCCAAGTTGATACTTGTGACTCCAAGAGGGAGTATTTATGCTCGATAGTGGGTCCATGCCTCCATTGAATCTGGGACACTGACAGAAAGTTCTAAGGTTATGGATGTGCTGTTGCCACTAGGGATAAAACATCAATGCTTTGTCTAAGGATATTTGTGTTGATTACATTACGCAGAGTACTTAATGCAATTGTCTGTTGTTTGCAACTTAATACTGGAAGGGGTGCAGATGCTAACCCGAAGGTGGACTTTTTAGGCATAGATGCATGATGGATAGTGGTCTATGTTATTTGTCGTAATGCCCTAAGTAAATATCATATTAGTCATCATGATATGTATGTGCATTGTTATGCCCTCTCTATTTGTCAATTGCCCAACTGTAATTTGTTCACCCAACGTGCTATTTATCTTATTGGAGAGACACCACTAGTGAACTGTGGACCCCGGTCCATTCTTTTACATCTGAAATACAATCTACTGCAATCATTGTTCTCTGCTGTTCTTTGCAAACAAACATCATTCTCCACACCATACGTTTAATCCTTTGTTTACGAGCAAGCCGGTGAGATTGACAACCTCACTCGTTAAGTTGGGGCAAAGTATTTTGATTGTGTTGTGCAGGTTCCACGTTGGCGCCGGAATCCCCGGTGTTGCGCCGCACTACACTCCTTCACCAACAACCTTCACGTGGCCTTCATCTCCTACTGGTTCGATAACCTTGGTTTCTTACTGAGGGAAAACTTGTTGTTGTACGCATCACACCTTCCTCTTGGGGTTCCCAACGGACGTGTGCTTCACGCGTTATCAAGCTTTTTTTCTGGCGCCATTGCCGGGGAGATCAAGACACGCTGCAAGGGGAGTCTCTCACATCCAATCTCTTTACTTTGTTTATTGTCTTGCTTTACTTTATTTTATTTTCTGTTTTGTTTACTTTCTTTATATCAAAAACACAAAAAAAATGAGTACTTGTATTTAATTTATTTTGTTATCATGTCTAGTCCTGTACTTGTTACTCTGTCACCTGAGGAATTGTTCTTTACTTTTAAACAAGGGGATGAGGAGAGTTTTAAAGAAGCTTGGTCTAGAATATTTGATTCTTATGGTAAAACTGAACCTAAAATGACTGTAAGCCTACTTCTTAGTAACTTTTATTTTGGGCTTATTCTTCACTATAGATATGCTTTGGATGCTGTAGTGGGAGGAGATTTCCTTCACTGCAATGGGGATCAAGCTTTTAATGCCATAAAAAAATTGGTTGCATCATCTAGCTCAGCTAATAAATTTGATTCATCTCTTTCCAGCATTCATGATAGATTAAATACTCTCGAGACAAATATATCATGCTTAAAAGAAGGGTATAATCAGATTCGTGAATATTATGATTATGTTCCAGTAAACTTTGAACCTTCAATGTGGGTCCCTACTATTAAGGTTGCTATTTGTGGTGAAACTTTTTATGCCCGTTGTGATATTATGTCTGAGTTTTGCCTTATGCCTAAAAGTATTTATGAATCTTTGACACTTTGGGAACTTACTGAAGGTGGAGAAGGAATAACTCTTACTGATAATTCTGTTATAATTCCTAAGGGGGTAGCTGAAGGTGTGTTCACAACCTTCCTTGGAAGAACGGTATCCACTGATTATCTCGTTATTGAATGTGTAGGGACGGGACAAATCACACTTGGAAGATCCCTGCTGAAACTCTTGGGAGCAACCGTAGATATGGGAAAAGGCACTCTAAATTTTACCTCTACACCCGGATGCGGTCATGTATTCCCTAGACCAAAGAGTAAGAATAAGAGTAAGAAAGGTAGGCGCAAAGCCCCTGGTAATAATGTTAATGCTTCATCTCTTGATAATACTTGAGTTACATTTTCTGCGCCTAGCTGAAAGGCGTTAAAGAAAAGCGCTTATGGGAGACAACCCATCATTTTATTTCTGCAATTTTTGTTTTATATTTGTGTCTTGAAAGTTGTTACTACTGTAGCAACCTCTCCTTATCTTTACTTTATTGCATTGTTGTGCCAAGTAAAGTCTTTGATAGTAAGGTTGATACTAGATTTGGATTTCTGCGTAGAAACAGATTTCTAGCTGTCACGAATTTGAGTAGATCTCTCTGTAGGGAACTCAGAAAAATCTGCGAAAAATCATGAGTAATCCTCAGATATGTACGCAACTTTCATTAAATTTGAGCTTCTTCATCTGAGCATGTTAAGTGCCTCTAAAAAATTCGTCTTTACGGACTGTTCTGTTTTGACAGATTCTGCCTTTTATTTCACATTGCCTCTTTTACTTGTGTTGAATGGATTTCTTTGCTCCATTAACTTTCAGTAGCTTTGGGTAATGTCCAGAAGTGTTAGGAATGATTGTGTCCTCTCTGAACATGTGAATTTTTGATTATGCACTAACCCTCTAATGAGATTGTTTTGAGTTTGGTGTGGAGGAAGTTTTCAAGGATCAAGAGAGGAGGATGATATAATATGACCAAGAAGAGTGAAAAGCTTGGGGATGCCCCCGTGGTTCATCCCTGCATATTTCAAGAAGACTCAAGCATCTAAGCTCCCTTCTTCATCAACAACTTATCAGGTCACCTCTAGTGAAACTATATTTTTATTCCGTCACATCTTATGTGCTTTACTTGGAGCGTCTGTGTGCTTTTATTTTTGTTTATGTTTGAATAAATTTGGATCCTAGCATTCCTTGTGTGGGAGAAAGACACGCTCCGCTTTTTCATATTGAACACTCGTGTTCTTAGTTTTACTTTTAATGTTCATGGCGAAGTTGAAAGCCGCTTCATTTATTGCTATTTGGTTGGAAACAGAAAATGCTTCATGTGGTAATTGGTATATTGTCTTGAATAATTTGATACTTGGCAATTGTTTTGAGCTCTCAAGTAGATCATGTTTAAGCTCTTGCATCATGTGGTTTAAAACCTATTAGTGGAGAAATACCGTAGAGCTTGTTGAAATTTGGTTTGCATGATTGGTCTCTCTAAAGTCTAGATATTTTCTGGTAAAAGTGTTTGAGCAACAAGGAAGACATTGTAGAGTCTTATAATGCTTGCAATATGTTCTTATGTAAGTTTTCCTGTACCGGTTCATACTTGTGTTTGCTTCAAACAACCTTGCTAGCCAAAGCCTTGTACTGAGAGGGAATGCTTCTCGTGCATCCAAAACCTTGAGCCAAAACTTATGCCATTTGTGTCCACCATAACTACCTACTATGTGGTATTTTTCTGCCATTCCAAAGTAAATTGCTGGTGTGCTACCTTTAAAAATTTCATTCCTTGTTGATGACCCACAAGTATAGGGGATCACAACAGTCTTCGCGGGAAGTAAAACCCAATTTATTGATTCGACACAAGGGGAGCCAAAGAATATTTGTAAGCCTTAACAGCGGAGTTGTAAATTCAGCTGCACCTGGAAACAGACTTGCTCGTAAGAGTTTATCAGTAGTAACAGTTTTATAGCAGTAGCAGTAGTGAAATATCAGCAGCAGTGTAACAAAGACAGCAGTAGTGATTATAGTAAACAACAAGATTAAAATACTGTAGGCACAGGTATGGATGAACGGGCGTTGCATGGATGAGAGAAACTCATGTAACAATCAAGGTAGGGCATTTGCAGATAGAAAATAAAACGGTATCCAAGTACTAATCAATCAATAGGAACGTGTTCCATATTTAGTCGTACGTGCTCGCAATGAGAAACTTGCACAACATCTTTTGTCCTACCAGCCGGTGGCAGCCGGGCCTCTAGGGAATCTACTGGAAATTAAGGTACTCCTTTTAATAGAGCATCGGAGCAAAGCATTAACACTCCGTGAACACATGTGATCCTCATATCACCGCCTTCCCCTTCGGTTGTCCCAATTTCGTCACTTTGGGGCCTCAGTGTTCCGGACAACAATACGTGTATACAAGTTGCAGGTAAGATCATAAAGCAATGAATATCATCATGAATTGTTAACATGTTCAGATCTGAGATCATGGCACTCGGGCCCTAGTGACAAGCATTAAGCATAACAAGTTGCAACAATATCATAAAAGTACCAATTACGGATACTAGGCACTATGCCCTAACAATCTTATGCTATTACATGACCAATCTCATCCAATCCCTACCATCCCCTTCAGCATACAGCGGGGGAATTACTCACACATGGATGGGGGAAACATGGTGGTCGACGGAGAGGCGTCGGTGGTGATGATGGCGATGATCTCCTCCAATTCCCCGTCCCGGCGGAGTGCCAGAACGGAGTTTCTGGTCCCGAGACGGAGTTTCACGATGGTGGCGGCGTTCTGGATATCTTCTAGCGATTTCGTCTAACCCCCCGTGCGTTTTTAGGTCGAAGACGTTAAGTAGTCCAAAGGGGGGCGTCAGAGGCTGGCCGAGGCGGCCTCACCATAGGGCGGCGCGCCCCCCTCCTAGGCCGCGCCGGCCCATGGTGTGGGGGCCGTGGGCCCTCCCCTGGCCTGCCCTTCTGGCTCCGTGAATCTTCTGGAAAAATAAGCCCTTTGACATTAATTCCAGGGATTTTCCTGAAAGTTGGATTTCTGCACAAAAACGAGACACCGCGAGCAATTCTGCTGAAAACAGCGTTAGTCCGTGTTAGTTGTATCCAAAATACACAAATTAGAGGCAAAACAAAAGCAAAAGTGTTCAGGAAAGTAGATACGTTTTGGACGTATCAACTCCCCCCAAGCTTAGCTTATTGCTTGTCCTCAAGCAATTCAGTTAACAACTGAGTGCGATAAAGAACTTTCACGAACACATTTGTTCATATGATGTAAATATTCTCATGATATGGGCAAGTACTTAAGCAACTCATAATAAGATACATGCAAATAAAATCATCTAATAGCTATGTCAATCATGGAAAAGGTACCAACAAATTAATAATAAGCATCATGAATCATATCTATCAGCAAGATTGCAATGTTCATAGATGTAACATCCCAAGTTTCAACAATAATAAAATAGAGAGAGTGATTTCAATCTCAAAATTTGCAACAAACAAAAACTTTTTCTATGCATATAGTGTCACATATAGTTTCATGCATAAGTGTGCTTTTCTTTGTGCAATTGCCATGATGAGTGTTGATATGTTGATCACTTGCTCTTAAACCCTAATTCATGATCATAGCTCCTCATTTGGAGAGAAATAAAAGAAATACAAAATTGGGCCAAATACCCTCACATACACATAGGGCCAATTTTGCAAATCATCATCAAAGGCCACCATTGCTTGATCTTTGGTTTGTAAAATACTTATATATCTTAAACAAACCCAAATGCATCAAAGAAACCAGAATCAAATCAAAATAAATCTCAAAACCATCTCACATATGATCATGGTCATATGTCCACTTTTTAACATCTTCACTACTTTACCCCTCTGGTTTTATCTTTTCTTAAACCAAACTTGGTCAACCATTGACACCTCATCCAAGACCAAGTCAAAGTCAACAACTTTGCTATTGACCACCCATGCTAACTTTGACCAGGTTGACCAGAAACAATTTGACAAGTGGTGACTTTGAATCAAAGTGAAGATGACCCCATTTTGAAACTTTTGCAAAACAACTCCAAATTGAATACCACCACCACCATTCTCTCACATTAATTATATGTTTGAGACTCACCAAAAATAATTCCAAAATTCCTCAAAAATGTTCTTGCGGCCATTTCTCCGAACACTTTGCAGGCAACTTTCCAGAATGGTGTTACACCCTATTACACGATGGATTTTTGCCTAAACCGACTTTAAACCGTGATGATTAGCTTCTCCTGCATCCCCTGCATCAAGCTTAGTCCTTGCCCTCTTCGTTTAAAGTGGAAAAGAGGAGAGAAAAGCTCCATACCGTACCATGCCGGCCACCTTTGGCCACCATCTCTCTGGCCTCCTTCTCTCCTCACCTCCTTGTCCTGGAGCATCTACACTGCACAAGGATCATGACCATGCACGGCCGAGCCTCGCGCGCGCACGACATTGGCCAGGAGAGCCGCGTCCAAAACGTTGCCAGTGCATGCCAGTCGACGCGGTGAGCACGCTCTGGACGCGCCAGTACGTCGCGCGCTCGAGCACCCTCGCCCTCCCCTGCAAAGGCTACGCCTGCGTCGAGCATCTCCTCGCCACCCTCTACCGCGTAGACATACTCAAATGACTGCGGCCGCCTTGTCACCGTCGTCCTCGCCGGAGAAGTACCGCGGGTACTGCCGCACTCATCGCACGCGCCCGAGCCATCCTCTCACCCTTTCTCTGCGCTAGCTAGTCCTGGAGCATCGCTAGACCGCCTCCTACAAGATGTTGTCCTCGCCTTGCCCCTTCGATCGCCGGAGAGGCCACGCCGTCGACGCGCCCTTGCAGCACCCACGGCATCGCCTCCCGCCTATAAATAGAGACGTCCCGAGCACAATCTCTTCACACTCACTCATTCTCCTCCCATCCTTGCTTCCTCTCGACCACCCAATTTGACACCACCTCGCCGGAGTAGCTCGAATTGGAAGAAGAAGTCCGCCGGAGCCCGCAGATCACCGCCGACGATTGACGCTTCCCCGCGCCTCGCCACTGCTACCAGGAGCTTCAGCACCGTCGACAACGTCGCCTCGCACCTAGCAGAACCCCGCGGGAACGCCGGTAGGTCCTCCGACCCCCTAGGCTCGCCGCCACTCCGTCGGGATCTCGTCGGAGATGACGATGATCCTCGACCACCCGATCTATTTCTAATCCGACGGTTTCTATCACGCGTACCGTTTCGCTCGTCTAAGAGCCACTGACGGGTGGCCCCCACCTCGTCAGGGCGGCCCAGTGGCACCAGATGCTTGTTGGGCTGCGCAGTGTTAGTTTAATTCGTTTCGGCCCAATTCCTTTTCCGCGCAGCCCAATAATTCAAAATTCGTTTAAATAGTTTCAGCTCCAATTCAATACTGGTGTCCACTTCCAAATTGAATAACTTTCAAACTACTGCACCAAATTTAGCCAACTTTATATCTATGGAAAGCTCATGGAATTCTCTACACTTTTCCACTGGTCCCATCTCCAAATTCGTAGTAGAATTAAAATGCTAAAAATAACAAGACAGGGACTTTTGCAAATTGAAACTTTATTTAAAATTCAACCATAATTGATTTTGAGTTGATTCCAACTCTCATAAATCACAATTGATGTCATTTAATTGTGTATGCAATAATATAGCCAAGTTGTTTACATGATCATGTACTGGATCAAAATAATGGCTATGTAGCCATTTCTTGTGCATTTAAATTTTGGAATTTAAATCTTAAATAGTATGAGAGCTACTCTCTCATTTAAATCTTGATCCTAAGTAGTACAATAAGAGGAAATGACCCTAGGCTAATAAACCTCTGATTGTTATTACTTAGAGATTTTAAACCATTTAAATGTTAGTTTCAAATTGTATGAGGTGTAGCACCTCATTTAAATTATTACTCCCTCATAATAGATATGAAAGGTTGACCTTGGTCAACTTATACTTCATACCTAATTATTATTTTTGGAGATTAAATCTTGATAGGATTCAATGAGAGGAAATTATTTTCTCCAAAGAATTAAATAGCAAATCTAATCAATACTTATAATGAGAGGAAATTATTTTTCTCTTAAATAAGAACAAACCAAGTAAGTCACCATGCCATGATTGATGTGATGTTAGAATTAGTTGTGTGAACCCTTTTGTGTGTTTTAGTCTAGCATGCAAGTATTTGTGTGGTGATTGTGTACCTCGTATTCGTATATAGACGCTAGTAACGAGGAATACTTGGAGGAGGGAAGCTACTCTCAAGAGGAGGAGGAAAACCTTGACTCCTATCCCCACCAAGGCAAGCTAAACTCTTGCTAACCACCATGATGCAAAGCTCTACAAGAGCAAGGCACCATCACCCTTTAATTTTATGTATTACCTATCCCATGTTTTTACCTTGCAATTATTTTTGCTTCTTTATTTCAAAGTAATTTTTGAGTTATGATTCACTTGGTATAGAGTAGAACAAGATTTAAAGTTAGCTTAGAACAAATCAAAGCTAGGTAGCACCCCTCATGAAATAGTTGCTAGTGCTAATCAAATAAAATTTGACTACTCTAGATGGGAACTGGGTGAAGTGAAATGACTTTGAAAGAAAGTGAATTTGAAGGTGACATGGTTGACTTGGTGAATTTAAATGAAAACTGATGATTGGGTTTGAATGCGATACCCTTCCAATTATACAAGTACCCCCACAATACCTGATTATGGGTAGTGCTTAACTAGAAACTTGTGTATTTTAGTATGGGTTCCCTCTAAACAAGCATCATAGGGGTTACGCTAAGGCTGCCTCCGTATATGGGAAATGATGTGAATATGAGGTGAATGTACGACCCAAGCCCTGTGCAGTTCCCGAGTTAACAGTTGGTTTTCACCGGGAGGCCAAGCTCATGGGGAGAGGTGCCTATACTAGTATATATAAGTGAAAGGTTAAGGTTGATGATCCGCGTACTCGAGTTACGATGATTCGGGGTTATCCTCGACGGATGTAATCAAAAGTTGTGGCACAAGAGTACAACCTCTGCAGAGTGTTAAACCTATTCGAATAGCCGTGTCCACGGTTATGGACGATTGGAAAGGCCATACTAGTCCGTTATCAGAATTTTGATCTTAAAAAGGAATGATGAATTGAAAGGTGATTTGACTTGGATCACAAATGATTTGTGGGAATGACACTAATGTTCCCACTTGAGTTAGTCTATCAAATGATGAGTCTTTACTAAATGTTTGATGAACTAAAACTTGGCTTTATGCAAATAAACCTAGAGCTTAGCACCCCTTACTACACTAAATAAGTAATTACCTTAGTATTAGTTTGCGAGTACTTTAAAGTACTCATGGCTTTCCCCTGGCTATTCAAATGCCAGACTTTGAAGAGGAGCAACAGTATCAGGATGACGGACATCAGGACGTCTACGATAACTAGGATCATCTTCTAACGTCAAGCGTTGCCTGTGGAATAGATAGTCCACTACTACTACGCTTCCGCTACTTATTTGTGATGTTGAACAATCTATTTGTGTAATATTGGATCATGTGATCCGTTGTTGTAAGACAAGTATGTGTTGTAATAAATGATGACTCTGTACTACTTACTATTATGTCTCGCAAAAACAATCTTCCCGGGATTGCGATGTATGATATAATAGGCATCTGGACTTAAAAATCCGGGTGTTGACAAGTTGGTATCAGAGCCATTGTTTGACCTTAGGAGACCCTAGTTAGAATGGACGTTTGACAAACTTAGTTTCAAATTTAACAAATTGAATAGCTATGAAAACATATTCACACCTTACCTTTGAGATCTTTTTAAAATAGTAAATTCATGTTCTTCCTTATTAAGTACTTAAAATTTTGAACACTTGCACTTCTCTAACTTGCTCATCAAATTCCTCTACAGATGGAGCCTATCATCCCGATGGATCCTTTCATCCAAACCCAGGTGTATGAGCTGGCAAACGGTGGGGATCTGATCTTTGAAAGGGACCTGTTTGCCCTCTCAGAGTTTCTCGGACGCTCGCCGCCTGTGTTCTACGGGGGTTAGGTCGCTGACCAGCCCGGGGGACAGCTTCAATGGGTCATCATGGCCAACCTCCCCGGGAAGCCGGAGTCACCCATGTTCCGCCAGATCCAGTTCTCTCTCAGGGAGAACAACTGGCTTGATGGACTCGCACGCGCCCTGCAGGAAGCCCTCGCTCGTCTGTGCGGGCAGAACTCGGTGGCTATTGAAGGGGAGCGCTTTGCACACTTTGCAAGGCACACCTCTCTTGGGCTAACCATCAGCCTGCCATTCCACCCCGTGCTGAGGCACCACGTGGATCATCTCGACTTCATGTTGTTCGAGACTCGCGCCGAGCTGGACAACTCCCGCGCATTCGCCAACCACACCTACCTCCAGCTGAATCAGCAGGCGGAGACCATCAAGGTCATCGCCAAGGAGCATAGGACTCTTCGCCAACTGGTCGCGAAGAAGGACTACACCATCCACCGCCTCAAGGCCAAGATCGCCGCCTTGAAGGAGACCGGCGCCACCCAGGTGGAACAGCTCCAGGAGCTGGAAGGAGAAGGCGAGGGAGAAGACATCCAGGGGGATGGCTACTCCTACGTGAGCAACGACAACGACTACGAGGAGGAGGAAGATGAAGACCTGGACTTCCAGGATGGCCACTAGCACCTGACTGCCGGGATGGATACCACCTTCCCGATCCGCATCGATGGAGAGTAGTTCCCCCTTATGAGCACTTGCGTAGCATGAGTTGTATCGGTCCTTTGTATCACCCCCTTGTATCGTAGATTGTTGAAAGGGTTCTTCAAACCCTCCGGTTTGTTGGTTTGTAATATTTGCCACTTGAATAATTATGTTTGTGTGTTTATTTTTCATCATATCAAGTTTTCAAGTTTTAAACTTTCTGAAACCTTATCCAAAACAAGCCATAGAAATTTCCCTCTCGTCTCATAATCTATATCCATGTTCAGATGGCACCCCCGACTCGCAATGCCAATCAGGATGCGATGATGCAAATGCTGCAGCTGCTGATGGTAGATCGAGAGGTTGAAAGAGCCGAGAGACAAGCCAACATCGCCGTCATGCAACAGATTGCACAGAACAATGTGGTGACCCGGCATACCACTGCATGGTGTAGTATGCAAGTCTGATATAACACCAGTGAAACACCGTTCCACTAGTATTATATCGCTCAGAGCGGTACAACAGAAACATATGCGGATCCAAGGCATGTCTATAGAATTACAACATTGACTCTGTTACATAAGATCTTCACAGCCTCCTACTTTACAATGAGGTAAAACTGCAAATAAACTCCAGAAGAACGATTTGTAGTCTAGTCTTATCACGAACTCTATTTGTAGAGTATTTAACTAGCTATAGAGGCTATGAATAGATTCTAGCTAAATAGGAGCTAGGTTTAGGAAACTAGTTCCTTTCTATTGATAAGCTAAGTTTTATCCTTGTTGAATTGTGGTGTTTGATTCTTCTGACGGTTCTTGTCCCTTCAAGTAGTTGTTGACTCCTCGGCCTTCGAGTTGCACTGTAGATCCTCCTTCGATGACTCCATATCTAAGCAGGGGATTTATGAGTGGGATGAGTACGAACGTACTCAACAAGTTCATTATAGGAAAGAGGTGTTTAATGCACTAGCTACAGCATTAGACCAGAAAGTCTAATACCAATGCAGGTTTTCATAACCATTTCTTCAAAAGATTGCTTTTATTCAGAAGAACTATGTCCGTCAGCCTTCACCGGTTTACTAGAGCTTCATGGAGCTCCTTTCCGGCAGCGTTCGCAATTCCAAATCCCGGAACAGGAAGTGACAGGTCACGATTCATTACACTTTGCAGAGGTGTGTTGCTTTACCCATAAGAGATCTTAACCTTGGTGCCAACCGAGTCATGTTCTCGTCCACACTTCCTTTGGTGTGAGGCCCGGTATAAGGTCTAGCCAATCATGTTCCTCCGCTACCTCGAACACCCACCCTTTGTTGCAAACTCCGACCCTGGGTCCACGCCGGTCCCATTATTCCTATAGATTTCGGGGTGGACCCCGACCACGACGTCAATGCGGGCTCTACCATACATTCCTACGCCGGCAGCCGCAACCCATCATAGACCGCAATACCGTGGGGACTTAGGACTCCCCAGCCTCACCGCTTGCTCCTTCGGGCGACAAGTGTACTACGGACAATGCCGTGGGGACTTAGGACTCCCCAGCCTCACCGCTTGCCCCCTTGGATTACAAGTGTACTACGGTAAAGCGCATCCGTTGATGAACGAGAGGTGGAAACACTTTTGACTACTCCGTCCCACTCCGGATCTTATGGTTAACTCGGGTATTACGGCACAAGAATCACTGGACGACATTTGTTGTTTAATCCTAGATGGATATAAACCCGTGCAATGGAACCTCCACCATATCAACACAATCCATGGTTCCATTGCCCACCACATAGTCATATTCATAGTTATGAAAATAGTGGTTTTGCTTTTCATGCGATAGTGATAAACATAGTACTTTGCAAGTAATTTGGTAAAAATACTCAAATGACATGAGCAAGTGATGAACTTGCCTTTCTTGACCGCAAGATTATGCGGGCAAGGTCTTCGATACGCAATAACTCCAAATTCTGAAATAACATCATCGTCCAGTAAGGACGATGTTTAAAAGATTGGCAAGGATGCAAT
This sequence comes from Lolium rigidum, assembly GCF_022539505.1. Classification (NCBI taxonomy): domain Eukaryota; kingdom Viridiplantae; phylum Streptophyta; class Magnoliopsida; order Poales; family Poaceae; genus Lolium; species Lolium rigidum. The sequence goes on along the minus strand of NC_061513.1, from coordinate 228,016,106 downwards.
AATGCATAAGTATGAGATGCAATCGCTCTAAGCGTGATCTAACCCCGATGATTTAGGATCGGTGAGTTGTAATGATTGGTTTAGGGTGTGTTGCACTTTTAGAGTGATTCCCAAACAAGGTTCTTATTAAGGATTGGTTGCTTGATATCATAAACGAGGTGTTGTAATATATCATAATAATAATACTAATAGCACACAACAATAACATTTGGTATAACACTAACATGTAATGAATAGTGGTTGGTGTTAGCACTATATGACATGGTTAATGATTAATTATCACATACTTCAAAAGAATAACTTTTGAAGAACATGTTCTTTAATAAAGAACAAGTATGATAATTAGAGTTGTGGAGTTCTATGGTTTACTATATTTCTAATTGGTTTCTGGAGTAAGTAGTAGATGGATCACAACCTAGTTGGATTCATCAGTTACTAGGGCTTGTATTGTTGAATTAAGCCTAGTCATCTTAATTACCAATAGTTGCTATCAAGGTGGTATACCTTATTGGTGATAATTGGCTAGGGTTTATAGATCCTGTTAGGTAGGGTGGATGATGATTCCTTATTTTCTTCAAAAGAATAACTTTTGAAGAACATACTTCTTAAGTAATAAGAACTATTACAATTAAGGTTGTGGTTGCCTAAGGTTTACCTTTGGATTCACTAAGTAAAGAATGTTTGGTTCCTAAATAGGATGGTTCATAAATATCTCACACTAGTAGGGTTTAGTGGAGTATGGAATGTAAGGTAGCCATTAATCATGGTTACTATTAGGATTCATCCCAATATTGTGATGCTAATCATGGATAGTTAAGGGTGGTGGTCTTGGGAATAGGAGTTAGGTTTTACACTTGGTTGATCTTACTAGATCAACAAGTTTGATTTAAATGAGAACATAGCATAGCAATTAACTAGTGATAGGGTTCTTACATTTTATGTGGTCATGGCAATTATTTAGTTGCTATTATAGTTCTATGTTTGAAAGGAAAGTATCATGATCACATGTTCTAACTTAGGGTTTAGGTTTAGAGGCAATTTAGGGTTCACATGTAATAATGGAACTAGGGTTCCTAATAGTATTAAGGGTTTTAGGATTACACATGAAATGATGAGTTCCTAGTTTTCCTCTTATGGAACTAGGGTTTACTAATTACCCTATTTCTAGAATTAATAACTTCACTAATAAAGTTGAAGTTATTACTAACTTTGAAATAAAAATAACATTAGACTTTTCATTTTATTATTTTAAGGAATTAATAATTAAGGTAATTATTAATTAGGGTTAAATCCTTCTAATAAGGATTTTTCAAATTAATAAATAAAGAAAATTAGTTTTAATGCTTTCTTTATTTATTTACTGGTTTTTATTTGATTTGGAAAGTTTCCTAATTATTGAGCTTTAATTGAATTTAGAATTAATAAATAAGCTTAAATTAATAGGGTTAAATAATCAAATTTTTATTTAAAATAAAAATTTCATTTTATATTTTTATTGAATAGATTTTATTTTTCTGAACATTTTAATATCTCATTTATATTTTTCTGAGTTTTTATGAATTAGATATGAATTTCTAAAGTTTCTGTTATTTTCTGGAATAATGAAACAACCATAAATACTAAAGATACCGGTTCGATTTGCACCCCGCGACGCAGACAGGTGGGGTCTTTGACCAGGTCAGTTGCCACGCAGGCAACGACCGGTCAAAGATCGTGAAACGGCCCCACGGCCACGTCGGCCTTGTCGGCGGCTCAACGACGGCGGGCAGGAGGAAATGGCGCCGCCGATTTAAGGCTCCCCGGGACGCGCGAATGGAATTTTCCGAACCCCCTCTACGCGCTGAGGCTGCTGGTGGTGTTGGTTGTGCGAAGGGACCACCGGAACATCGTCGGCCACTACCCTCCGCGGCGGCGGGCTCCGGCCAACAAGCAAACTAGAGCTACGGAACCCGCAAGGATGCGATAAATAGCTCGGGAGGTGCGCAAGAATACCAGAAACGCGATGATGAGGTCGGAGAAGCTCGTCGTGGTCTGGTTCGCCAGAATTTGGTGTCGCCGGTGTCGGAGCAGACGAGCTCGTTGGCGTTGATTCCGGGCACCTCGGCTCGATTCCTCTCGTGGGCTGAGCTTGTTGAGGACGGCGGTCACGCTGGTGTGCCCAGATCGGCTCGGGGAGGCCTCGTTCGCCGGGCGATAGAAGTCACCGGTGCGGTCCGAGTGTTTCGGCTTTGGGGAAAATGGAACAGCGAGGAAGAAGAGAGCAGCTAGGGTTTGTCCAGGGGTTTTATATGGCGCCAGAAGCGAAGGCCTCGTCACGAATTGGATTGCTGTGAGGTTGCCAGCGAGAGAGAGGAGGAAGAGCACGGCGTCGTGCTAGCCGGCATGCGGGAGGAAGGGTATGAGGACGACGCGATGTTTTTGGCCGAAGGGTTACCCTGGGCCAAGCTGGGCTATGCTGGGCCGGTGCCTCGGTGGGCTGCGGGCGGTGCTGCTGCCTGGGCTGCTCGGATCCGCGTGTAAGCCCTCCTCTTCTTCTTATTTTCTTTTCTCGTTTTTATTTCCTGTTTTCCTTTTCTATTTTGTATTCTCGTTTTAAATTCAATTCAAATTATTTTATACCCTGCAGTGTAATTTATACTTTGAACATTTTATTACTAAATAAAGGGCCATTGTATTTCCGAGTTATTCCGGAATAACCATTTGACATAAGTGAGCTTTATTGTAAATTTTAATTAAGCATGATTTTATGCACTATTTTAATTTCTCTTATCTTGTGTATCAACTTTATTTTGAATGATTATGGTTGATGCTTTCAACCCGAGTATTTCGGAGATTGTTCTTAGGGCTTGGTTTCTATTTGAGGAATTGGTCACTTGCATATGATTTTATGTGAGCACATATTTATTAGGGTTTTATCATTTCTAGTATAACCCCTTGTTAAGGTTAATACTATCACTACATTTGAAAGTATCTCAGTAGAAATTGTTTCCATCATGGTTTATCTTGGTTACAAAGATAAATGGTTGATCATTACACATATGGTTTTAACCATATAATGTAGCACAAGGTTTTTCTTATGTTCAAGAATTGAAGCGAGAAGATTTATTTGATGTGCAAATCTAGGGTTCAAATGCTATTTACCTAATGACACATGGGTTGAATCTTAATTGTGGTTTAGGTTTTATTTGTGATCACCCAAGTGATACACAAACTAGGGTTGAGATTTAATTCTAGGTTGTAGAGATGAGATGACACCATATTGCATGTGCTAGGGTTTCTCCCCTAACCATGATAAGGTGGTTGCTTACTTAACATTTTATGTTCTCCTCTAGTTACTAAGATATTGAGAACTAGTTTTATCTTCTCCCAATTCACTTATATTATTATCCTCAATTTATCATTAAAGTAACTACATTGGTTATAGTTCTTTTTATAGTTAACTTTGGTCATATGGATGGATGGTTTCTCACCATATTAAGTATGGAGTTTGAATCTAAGATTTTCTTAGGTCCTTTAATTGAGGAATGAATGAAATATAGATGTGCTAGGATGCTACTTGTGATCACCAAGTGGTTCACAAGTAAAGGTTAGGATATAAGCCTATGGTTGCTTACTAGCTACCTCCCTATGATTTCATGTGGTGAATGAGATCTACTTATCCTATTAGGGTTTATCCTCAATACCTCAAGAGCATGATCATGGATTAGGCATGATTAACTTTTTCTTAATATATCTACCTCAAGTTCTTAGGGTTTATGATCATCACCCAATTTATAATGATCAATGTTTGGATTCCTAATGTATCTCTCATTAAATAGGTTTCTCACTTCCATGATCAAGTATTGTCTTGATCAGCTAGGGTATAATATCTCTCTTATAGTTTCTTGGGTGGACATGGCTATGGTTGTCTCAATAGATTATATCCCAGGAGAATGCCTGAGATATTCTGTTAGGGTTCTACTTAAACAATGCTTTTATTATCTTCTGGATATATGGATAGTTTTCCCCCTCACATTCAAGTGTTGGCTTAACTTTCTTGAGTGTAACACCTTAGCTTGAGCTCCCTCATAAATGAATAGTTATTCTAGGGTTTCTCTCAAAGATAATGATTTGAATTCATGGATTTATATCCAAGGTTTAACTCAAAGTTTGTTATTACTTCTCTAGTAAATAATGTAGGACTCTCATCCCTCTAGGTTTGATGTAATATTAATTTAGAATAGAGAAGGATTATATTCCTTAGTTGGATCTCCTTGTCTTGTTTCCAAGATTAAAGTAGAATGGATATCATAAGTTTATGATAAGGACATGGATTAGTTTAAGACATGGAAAAGATAAGTGAAGAATAGTTTCTCCAATTATTGTTACTTGGTTTGTAATTGAACAGATGTTCTTATGTTATGGCAATGGTTACCATATTATGATCTGTTATGAGATCAAGCAATTGATCATTGATTAAAGTGTTGTTGTGTTGAATATTAATTCCATTTGATCTAACCCCTTAGATCAAATCATCTCTACCTATCCCTTAGATCAAATCATCTCTACCCAAAACAAGGTTTTAACAAAGTCACATTGAGGTTTATAGTGCTTGACTTGATGAGCTACTTCAATTCCACCAATGTCAAGTGAAACTTCAGTTACTGTGACTATTTTACTTTAAGGCGCGAAAAATCCCCAGATTTTCTATGCATGAATGCAATGCACACATCTGTTTCCTCTATTTTTGTAACCCCATTACCTGGGATATTACCGTCTCTACCCCTTAAACTAAACTTCGTCCTCGAAGTTTGATCTCTCTCACGTTTCCGAAGTGTGAATCTGACTTAGGCAGACTACGACTTTTCTCGAACTCCGTATTGATCTCACTGGATATAATAGAATACATCCCTTGTCCAGATTCTTCCTGGAATCCATTAGGGTTTGTCTCTGAACCATGGTTCTTACTTTGATTTCTTCCAATATCATTATCTTGTTTCCTTTCTCATTGACGATTCAATGATTAGGACTTCTTCTGGTACAGCTAGTCTTAACTGAAGACTAATCTAATAACATACTCCTATTTGGTAAATAGGTCTTTGTTTTCCCTTACTACCAAAACTGCAATAATGGTACTAAGTAAGGTACTTAACATGGAATTGATCATGATGGTTTATTCCTCTAAGAATGGATTGGACTCATTTAGTCCATCCAATCATGGTTTATAATTGATACCTACAACTATTCTGGGTTATTTAGGTTCCATGAAAGGAATCTTTCAAATAGACTTTAGTTTTGATATGGTCAATCTCCTTCAGGCTTTGGCCTTCTCGAGCTGTATTTGGTCTACGGTATTTTTCTTCGTCCAACTTCATTTACCTAAGTTTACTTGAGTTATCGTACTTCTGAGTAAATATTACTCACTTGCTCAAGTTATAGTCATCTTCTTACTTCCTCGAGGTATAAACCTCGGCTTCTGGTCTGACATTCTTCTGAAAGTAGTGTTCGATAATCTTATGAAAATAAGATCGAACTTCCTCTCAGTTCAGACCTTCTTCCTCTATCTTACTCAAAGTATTGAGTCATTGTACATCCAACTCAATCTTTACTCTACCCCTTAGAGTTTTCTTATATTCTTCAACTCCTTTTCTTCCAACCATTGAGCTTATGGTTATAATATTGGTCTAGGACTAGTTTATGGATTGTGCTCTTCTAAAGTCTTGCGAAGAATATTTGTGGTGTATCCACTCAATTGTGGACATCCAATGTGAATCCTTCGACTAAATGATTATAGGTCATAGTTATTTGACTGGCAAAATTTTGTTTGTTCTACTAGTTGTGGTTTATCTAATACCAATTGTGGTTTATTTGATATCAGTGTGAGTTATTTGATACCAACTATGGCTATTTGTTATCTAAAAGTGTACTCTATTATAGGTTTTGATCAACTGGACGAGACATCTACTACTCTATCTCGCAGTATTGATCCTATACCAATTGTGGTCTTCTGATATCAACTATGGTCTTCTTATATCTGCTATAGTTTCATATATCATCTTCCTTCATTCAGGGTTTATTTTGCAAGAAAACCACTCGCTGACACTATGAATATAGTATTTTAAGTGATTTCCCATGCATTCCCTCTTCCATAATGACTATGGTTCTACTTCTACTACTCCACAGTCATCATATTTCTCACCTTCATGCTTCCTATGTACTAAAGTAGTACTCCTCTATTGAGGTAAAGCATGAGTCTTGATTGGTACTTCCTTCTGAATATTGTGGTTGCTTCCCACAACTTTGTTTCCTTTCTTCTGATGGACCTTCCTCATGTCTTCAAGGTCTTCAGAATTCGTCACTTCCTCACACGGATACCATTACCCTCTAGATCTATAGCATCAAGTAAGGACTTGATATTGCAACATGCATTTGCATATCAACGTCAAACTTCATGTATGGATCTAGGCAAACAATGAAAATTCAATAAGATCCAAGAAGATTCAGCTTTGTGTTTATAATACACACCATCATAAGCCTGAATAAAATAGTTGAGTAAGACATCTCTAAACATCAGGCTCTGATGTGTAGTATATAACACCACATAAGATAGGTTTGTATCGTGATACTTAGCACATATATTTGGCATTCTACTATTTGTCTTGACATTTACCTGGATTGCACAATTGCAATGAGATAAACTTGAAACAAAGTGGTTTGGGATAGTTAAGGTTAACCTAATTTTCTCTGGAAGTACTACTTAACTTCCATTTTGTTGAGGACTACTTCACATGTGTTTCCAGGTTCTATGTGGCTACGCTAAACACATAACTATTAGAGTTCATTACCTATACTCCAAGGTTTCTTTAAAAGCTATGCTCTAATTAAGTCTTCTTCAGACTTTGGACTATGGTTCTAGCATACTTAACATAGTTGCCATGGTGTTGGATCAGTAATCTTGCACTATTGTTTAACACTTGGCTTCTGATTGTATTCCTCCTAATTATTCAGGATGTTCTACTCATCACATAATGACTCTCAAGTGAATCATATATGATTAACAACTCTACCATGTAAGTAGACATAATTTTATTCCTATCTCTCTTCCTTACCTCCCATGATTGACTCATCATGGTCTATACTACCTCATATGACTCATAGTTATCACTTACTATCAATTGTTTCACAAGTTTAGGTAAATTTTACTTACCCTATTACTGGTATTGGTATACCCTTCTAATAGGATATCTATTTTCTATACATATCTTCATCACTTGATATTACTTCTATTACAGGTCTGAATAATTCTTACTTAACCATAACATGTGTTGGTACACATCTTCCAATAGGATATCTTCCTTATGGTTGTATCCTCTCTTTGGACTACCATGTATTGTATACCAACTGTGATCTACTCATCTTTTGTTTTAAGGACTCAATGGTGTGTTATATGTTTGGGATTAGTAACTTTACTTAGGAAAGATAGGTAAGAAATGTTGACTTAAGTGTGTCAGGATTATTCTCAAGTGAATACCCATCTCAAGTCATTAGAAGAATTGGTTTATCTAAGACAACTTCCTATAGACACTACCAATCCTATAGGTCTCCTTTAAAGGATTTTAATCCTAGGTCAAAGCATTTGCTCTGATACCAGCTGTGGTGACCCGGCATACCACTGCATGGTGTAGTATGCAAGTCTGATATAACACCAGTGAAACACCATTCCACTAGTATTATATCGCTCGAGTGGTACAACGAAACATATGCGGGTCCAAGGCATGTCTATAGAATTACAACATTGACTCTGTTACATAAGATCTTCACAGCCTCCTACTTTACAATGAGGTAAAACTGCAAACAAACTCCAGAAGAACGACTCGTAGTCTAGTCTTATCACGAACTCTATTTGTAGAGTATTTAGCTAGCTATAGAGGCTATGAATAGATTCTAGCTAAATAGGAGCTAGGTTTAGGAAACTAGTTCCTTTCTATTGATAAGCTAAGTTTTATCCTTGTTGAATTGTGGTGTTTGATTCTTCTGACGGTTCTTGTCCCTTCAAGTAGTTGTTGACTCCTCGGCCTTCGAGTTGCATCGTAGATCCTCCTTCGATGACTCCATATCTAAGCAGGGGATTTAAGAGTGGGATGAGTACGAGCGTACTCAACAAGTTCATTATAGGAAAGAGGTGTTTAATGCACTAGCTACGGCATTAGACCGGAAAGTCTAATACCAATGCAGGTTTTCATAACCATTTCTTCAAAAGGTTGCTTTTATTCGGAAGAACTATGTCCGTCGGCCTTCACCGGTTTACTAGAGCTTCATGGAGCTCCTTTCCGACAGCGTTCGCAGTTCCAAATCCCGGAACAGGGAGTGACGAGTCACGATTCATTACACTCTGCGAGAGGTGTGTTGCTTTACCCATAAGAGATCTTAACCTTGGTGCCAACCGAGTCATGTTCTCGTCCACACTTCCTTTGGTGTGAGGCCCGGTATAAGGTCTAGCCAATCATGTTCCTCCGCTACCTCGAACACCCACCCTTTGTTGCAAACTCCGACCCTGGGTCCACGCCGGTCCCATTATTCCCATAGATTTCGGGGTGGACCCCGACCACGACGTCAATGCAGGGCTCTACCATACATTCCTACGCCGGCAGCTGCAACCCATCATAGACCGCAATACCGTGGGGACTTAGGACTCCCCAGCCTCACCGCTTGCTCCTTCGGGCGACAAGTGTACTACGGACAATGATGTGGGGACTTAGGACTCCCCAGCCTCACCGCTTGCCCCCTTGGATTACAAGTGTACTATGGTAAAGCGCATCCGTTGATGAACGAGAGGTGGAAACACTTATGACTACTCCGTCCCACTCCGGATCTTATGGTTAACACGGGTATTACGGCACAAGAATCACTGGACGACATTTGTTGTTTAATCCTAGATGGATATAAACCCGTGCAATGGAACCTCCACCATATCAACACAATCCATGGTTCCATTGCCCACCACATAGTCATATTCATAGTTATGAAAATAGTGGTTTTGCTTTTCATGCGATAGTGATAAACATAGTACTTTGCAAGTAATTTGGTAAAAATACTCAAATGACATGAGCAGAGTGATGAACTTGCCTTTCTTGACCTGCAAGATTATGCAGGCAAGGTCTTCGATACGTAATAACTCCAAATTCTGAAATAACATCATCGTCCGGTAAGGACGATGTTTAAAAGATTGGCAAGGATGCAATAATGCATAAGTATGAGATGCAATCGCTCTAAGCGTGATCTAACCCCGATGATTTAGGATCAGTGAGTTGTAATGATTGGTTCAGGGTGTGTTGCACTTTTAGAGTGATTCACAAACAAGGTTCTTATTAAGGATTGGTTGATTGATATCATAAACAGGTGTTGTAATATCTATACCTAATAATAAAGGAGCTAAGGTTTCCGTGGTTCGGTCCGTCGGTTTCTGCCAAAAAGTTTCGTCAACGCTTTTTTGGGACCGTTTTACCCTTCCACCAAAATACATATTATGTACTTTTGCCATGTACCGGTTCGGTTCTTTCTACCGACAGCAAAATCCCTGTCTTGCCCGTCGTTATCGTCCGCATCCGCCGCTGCGGAGTGCGCCTTCCTACAGCAGAAAAAAAGTTCGACAACACCCGGCCGCCCATCGCCCGCCGTAGTCGATGTGCCGCCCCGTGGTGGACCTGTGCCCGTCGGGGTACACGACCAGTGCCTTGGCTTGCGCGTCCGGCAAACATCTGGAGGATTCGCCTGCGGCCGCGATGGTGGGAAGGGACCTGACGGAGCGACGATGAAGCGGGAGGTGCACGGTGGAGGGACGAGCAAGGCTCGAGCCTGCCTAAATTGATGCGGATCGTTTGTCTTTGGTAGGTACTTCCTGATTTTTTTCCGCGGGAGAATCAATCAATTGATTGATACTGTATGAGAAACTACGGACACCGAGCGGCGTGAACTCGCGTATGCATTCCCTCCCAAGTTTGATAATACACGGACTGACTGACCAACTGATTTCGTACTGTCAGAGAAGAAAGGGGATCTTCAGCTCACCTGCTTAGGTACAGTCAAGTCGGCGGCAGAGAGAAGAAAAAGGATTTCATTTGCAATGCTGCTGCAGCTGGTAGCCTATTTATTTGCAATTCAGATCTGTGTGATGTCTATATAGCTGAAATTTGGTATCCCACTGCAATGTGAAGGACAATATATGCCGAAAAATAAATTAGTTTTCTCACACTTGTTCCGCTCGATGAGACAAAAGCGGAATCATGTGTGGATGCGTTGGTGGCCTAGTTCACATTAATTCAATGGGCCGTGCAAATTCGTTCTCATGAAATCCGTCACGTACAAATAATACCTTGGATCTTGCCGTGTTAGATAGTCCCACATCGCTACATTATACCTTTCTTCACCGGTTTATATACATCAGATTTCTAGAATCAGCAAGCCACCTCCAAGAATAACAAGGAAAGAATTATCTGGCATAGCATCCGACCGGAATCGAGAGCAATGAACAATGTGAGCCGCCAACAAGGAATTAACTCTGATTTGATCCGAAGGAACATCTCCCCGACATAATGGAAAAGCCTGCTCGGAGGGAAGGGGAAGAAAAGATAAGTGGCGATGTGGGGTGGCCTGGAGGAGGCCATGGCCTCGAGCTCGGGCACGGGACGGTGGCGCTCGGCTGCGCGGCGGAAGAAGGCCGACGGCGGGGCTATGTCGAGCAGCGGCGACGACGCCATTAGATGCAGAGCGTGGCGGACGACAGCGGCGGGAAACAGGGGAGGCGCGGGCGCGAGGATGAGGTCGGAGCATCGCTGGCATTTTAGGGTTCGGCCAGGTGGGCTTGTTTGGGCTGGGCTGGGTTTGCCTGGCCGCATGGGAGTCTTCTCCTCTCTTTTTTTCCAAAATTTTTCCTGTTTTTATTTTCTGATTGCTTTAAAGTCATTTTAAAAATAGTTTTTGGACCATAAAATATTAGAAAACTATAGTTTTAATTTGAGGATAAAAGAGAGAAGTAAATTTGGCAACCAAACTAATGTTTCAATAAAATAATTTTGTGGTAAAAAATATGCATGATGCTGATAATTTCGGAACGACACGGAAAAAGAGCCGCAAATAAAATTTAATATAAGGGGTTTTTCCGGGTCGTTTTTACAGACGACACCACTAACAAGGAACCTGGGGGCGAGATTCCACACCATGATACTGGGAAAAGAGCTGAACTAGCGGATCTTCTGATGACGTGTCGATCTTCTCGACACCACCAACAAAGGATATTTTTACGCTTCCGCAACAACGCGCGGGCATTGTCCTAGTATCATAATAATAATACTAATAGCACACAACAATAACATTTGGTATAACACTAACATGTAATGAATAGTGGTTGGTGTTAGCACTATATGACATGGTTAATGATTAATTATCACATACTTCAAAAGAATAACTTTTGAAAAACATGTTCTTTAATAAAAACAAGTATGATAATTAGAGTTGTGGAGTTCTATGGTTTACTATATTTCTAATTGGTTTCTGGAGTAAGTAGTAGATGGATCACAACCTAGTTGGATTCATCAGTTACTAGGGCTTGTATTGTTGAATTAAGCCTAGTCATCTTAATTACCAATAGTTGCTATCAAGGTGGTATACCTTATTGGTGATAATTGGCTAGGGTTTATAGATCCTGTTAGGTAGGGTGGATGATGATTCCTTATTTTCTTCAAAAGAATAACTTTTGAAGAACATACTTCTTAAGTAATAAGAACTATTACAATTAAGGTTGTGGTTGCCTAAGGTTTACTTTTGGATTCACTAAGTAAAGAATGTTTGGTTCCTAAATAGGATGGTTCATAAATATCTCACACTAGTAGGGTTTAGTGGAGTATGGAATGTAAGGTAGCCATTAATCATGGTTACTATTAGGATTCATCCCAATATTGTGATGCTAATCATGGATAGTTAAGGGTGGTGGTCTTGGGAATAGGAGTTAGGGTTTTACACTTGGTTGATCTTACTAGATCAACAAGTTTGATTTAAATGAGAACATAGCATAGCAATTAACTAGTGATAGGGTTCTTACATTTTATGTGGTCATGGCAATTATTTAGTTGCTATTATAGTTCTATGTTTGAAAGGAAAGTATCATGATCACATGTTCTAACTTAGGGTTTAGGTTTAGAGGCAATTTAGGGTTCACATGTAATAATGGAACTAGGGTTCCTAATAGTATTTAGGGTTTTAGGATTACACATGAAATGATGAGTTCCTAGTTTTCCTCTTATGGAACTAGGGTTTACTAATTACCCTATTTCTAGAATTAATAACTTCACTAATAAAGTTGAAGTTATTACTAACTTTGAAATAAAAATAACATTAGACTTTTCATTTTATTATTTTTAAGGAATTAATAATTAAGGTAATTATTAATTAGGGTTAAATCCTTCTAATAAGGATTTTTCAAATTAATAAATAAAGAAAATTAGTTTTAATGCTTTCTTTATTTATTTACTGGTTTTTATTTGATTTGGAAAGTTTCCTAATTATTGAATTTTAATTGAATTTAGAATTAATAAATAAGCTTAAATTAATAGGGTTAAATAATCAAATTTTTATTTAAAATAAAAATTTCATTTTATATTTTTATTGAATAGATTTTATTTTTCCGAACATTTTAATATCTCATTTATATTTTTTTGAGTTTTTATGAATTAGATATGAATTTCTAAAGTTTCTATTATTTTCTGGAATAATGAAACAACCATAAATACTAAAGATACCGGTTCGATTTGCACCCCAGACGCAGACAGGTGGGGTCTTTGACCAGGTCAGTTGCCACGCAGGCAACGTCCGGTCAAAGATCGTGAAACGGCCCCACGGCCACGTCGGCCTTGCCGGCGGCTCAACGACGGCGGGCAGGAGGAAATGGCGCCGCCGATTTAAGGCTCCCCGGGACGCGCGAATGGAATTTTCCTAACCCCCTCTACGCGCTGAGGCTGCTGGTGGTGTTGGTTGTGCGAAGGGACCACCGGAACATCGTCGGCGACTACCCTCCGCGGCGGCGGGCTCCGGCCAACAAGCAAACTAGAGCTACAGAACGCGCAAGGATGTGATAAATAGCTCGGGAGGTGCGCAAGAATACCAGGAACGCGATGATGAGGTCGGAGAAGCTCGTCGTGGTCTGGTTCGCCGGAATTTGGTGTCGCCGGTGTCGGAGCAGACGAGCTCGTTGGCGTTGATTCCGGGCACCTCGGCTCGATTCCTCTCGTGGGCTGAGCTTGTCGAGGACGGCGGTCACGCTGGTGTGCCCAGATCGGCTCGGGGAGGCCTCGTTCGCCGGCGGTAGAAGTCACTTGTGCGGTCCAGTGTTTCGGTTTGGGGAAAATGGAACATCGAGGAAGAAGAGAGCAGCTAGGGTTTGTCCAGGGGTTTTATATGGCGCCAGAAGCGAAGGCCTCGTCACGAATTGGATTGCTGTGAGGTTGTCAGCGAGAGAGAGGAGGAAGAGCACGGCGTCGTGCTGGCCGGCATGCGGGAGGAAGGGGATGAGGACGACGCGATGTTTTTGGCCGAAGGGTTACCCTGGGCCAACCTGGGCTGTGCTGGGCTGGTGCCTGGTGGGCTGCGGGGCGGCGGCTCGTCTGGGCTGCTCGGATCTGCCAGGTAAGCCCTCCTCTTCTTCTTATTTTCTTTTCTGTTTTTATTTCCTGTTTTCCTTTTCTATTTTGTATTCTGTTTTAAATTCAATTCAAATTATTTTATACCCTGCAGGTAATTTATACTTTGAACATTTTATTACTAAATAAAGGGCCATTGTATATCTGAGTTATTCTGGAATAACCATTTGACATAAGTGAGCTTTATTGTAAATTTTAATTAAGCATGATTTTATGCACTATTTTAATTTCTCTTATCTTGTGTATCAACTTTATTTTGAATGATTATGGTTGATGCTTTCAACCCAAAGTATTTCAGAGATTGTTCTTAGGGCTTGGTTTCTATTTGAGGAATTGGTCACTTGCATATGATTTTATGTGAGCACATATTTATTAGGGTTTTATCATTTCTAGTATAACCCCCTTGTTAAGGCTAATACTATCACTACATTTGAAAGTATCTCAGTAGAAATTGTTTCCATCATGGTTTATCTTGGTTACAAAGATAAATGGTTGATCATTACACATATGGTTTTAACCATATAATGTAGCACAAGGTTTTTCTTATGTTCAAGAATTGAAGCAGAAGATTTATTTGATGTGCAAATCTAGGGTTCAAATGCTATTTACCTAATGACACATGGGTTGAATCTTAATTGTGGTTTAGGTTTTATTTGTGATCACCCAAGTGATACACAAACTAGGGTTGAGATTTAATTCTAGGTTGTAGAGATGAGATGACACCATATTGCATGTGCTAGGGTTTCTCCCCTAACCATGATAAGGTGGTTGCTTACTTAACATTTTATGTTCTCCTCTAGTTACTAAGATATTGAGAACTAGTTTTATCTTCTCCCAATTCACTTCTATTATTATCCTCAGTTTATCATTAAAGTAACTACATTGGTTATAGTTCTTTTTATAGTTAACTTTGGTCATATGGATGGATGGTTTCTCACCATATTAAGTATGGAGTTTGAATCTAAGATTTTCTTAGGTCCTTTAATTGAGGAATGAATGAAATATAGATGTGCTAGGATTCTACTTGTGATCACCAAGTGGTTCACAAGTAAAGGTTAGGATATAAGCCTATGGTTGCTTACTAGCTACCTCCCTATGATTTCATGTGGTGAATGAGATCTACTTATCCTATTAGGGTTTATCCTCAATACCTCAAGAGCATGATCATGGATTAGGCATGATTAACTTGTTCTTAATATATCTACCTCAAGTTCTTAGGGTTTATGATCATCACCCAATTTATAATGATCAATGTTTGGATTCCTAATGTATCTCTCATTAAATAGGTTTCTCACTTCCATGATCAAGTATTGTCTTGATCAGCTAGGGTATAATATCTCTCTTATAGTTTCTTGGGTGGACATGGCTATGGTTGTCTCAATAGATTATATCCCAGGAGAATGCCTGAGATATTCTGTTAGGGTTCTACTTAAACAATGATGATATTATC
Organism: Lolium rigidum; assembly: GCF_022539505.1. NCBI lineage: Eukaryota > Viridiplantae > Streptophyta > Magnoliopsida > Poales > Poaceae > Lolium > Lolium rigidum. Next base: position 228,000,986 of record NC_061513.1, on the reverse strand, counting down.
TTCTGGATATATGGATAGTTTCCCCCCTCACATTCAAGTGTTGGCTTAACTTTCTTGAGTGTAACACCTTAGCTTGAGCTCCCTCATAAATGAATAGTTATTCTAGGGTTTCTCTCAAAGATAATGATTTGAATTCATGGATTTATATCCAAGGTTTAACTCAAAGTTTGTTATTACTTCTCTAGTAAATAATGTAGGACTCTCATCCCTCTAGGTTTGATGTAATATTAATTTAGAATAGAGAAGGATTATATTCCTTAGTTGGATCTCCTTGTCTTATTACCAAGATTAAAGTAGAATGGATATCATAGGTTTATGATAAGGACATGGATTAGTTTAAGACATGGAAAAGATAAGTGAAGAATAGTTTCTCCAATTATTGTTACTTGGTTTGTAATTGAACAGATGTTCTTATGTTATGGCAATGGTTACCATATTATGATCTGTTATGAGATCAAGCAATTGATCATTGATTAAAGTGTTGTTGTGTTGAATATTAATTCCATTTGATCTAACCCCTTAGATCAAATCATCTCTACCTACCCCTTAGATCAAATCATCTCTACCCAAAACAAGGTTTTAACAAAGTCACATTGAGGTTTATAGTGCTTGACTTGATGAGCTACTTCAATTCCACCAATGTCAAGTGAAACTTCGATTACTCGTGATCTGTTTTACTTTAAGGCGCGAAAATTCCCAGCATTTTCTATGCATGAATGCAATGCACACATCTGTTTCCTCTATTTTTGTAACCCCGTTACCTGGGATATTACAGTCTCTACCCCTTAAACTAAACTTCATCCTCGAAGTTTGATCTCTCTCACGTTTCCGAAGTGTGAATCTGACTTAGGCAGACTACGACTTTTCTCGAACTCCGTATTGATCTCACTGGATATAATAGAATACATCCCTTGTCCAGATTCTTCCTGGAATCCGTTAGGGTTTGTCTCTGAACCATGGTTCTTACTTTGATTCTTTGATTTCTTCCAATATCATTATCTTGTTTCCTTTCTCATTGACGATTCAATGATTAGGACTTCTTCTGGTACAACTAGTCTTAACTGAAGACTAATCTAATAACATACTCCTATTTGGTAAATAGGTCTTTGTTTTCCCTTACTACCAAAACTGCAATAATGGTACTAAGTAAGGTACTTAACATGGAATTGATCATGATGGTTTATTCCTCTAAGAATGGATTGGACTCATTTAGTCCATCCAATCATGGTTTATAATTGATACCTACAACTATTCTGGGTTATTTAGGTTCCATGAAAGGAATCTTTCAAATAGACTTTAGTTTTGATATGGTCAATCTCCTTCAGGCTTTGGCCTTCTCGAGCTGTATTTGGTCTACGGTATTTTTCTTCGTCCAACTTCATTTACCTAAGTTTACTTGAGTTATCATACTTCTGAGTAAATATTACTCACTTGCTCAAGTTATAGTCATCTTCTTACTTCCTCGAGGTATAAACCTCGGCTTCTGGTCTGACATTCTTCTGAAAGTAGTGTTCGATAATCTTATGAAAATAAGATCGAACTTCCTCTCAGTTCAGACCTTCTTCCTCTATTTTACTCAAAGTATTGAGTCATTGTACATCCAACTCAATCTTTACTCTACCCCTTAGAGTTTTCTTATATTCTTCAACTCCTTTTCTTCCAACCATTGAGCTTATGGTTATAATATTGGTCTAGGACTAGTTTATGGATTGTGCTCTTCTAAAGTCTTGCGAAGAATATTTGTGGTGTATCCACTCAATTGTGGACATCCAATGTGAATCCTTCGACTAAATGATTATAGGTCATAGTTATTTGACTGGCAAAATTTTATTTGTTCTACCAGTTGTGGTTTATCTAATACCAATTGTGGTTTATTTGATATCAGTGTGAGTTATTTGATACCAACTATGGCTATTTGTTATCTAAAAGTGTACTCTATTATAGGTTTTGATCAACTGGACGAGACATCTACTACTCTATCTCGCAGTATTGATCCTATAC
>NC_061513.1:227988244-227998885 GCF_022539505.1 Lolium rigidum | reverse complement strand
GAAAAACCCCGCTCGCACCTCCACCGCGCGCACCACCGACTTCCCCTTCCACCGAAGATCCCGAAGATGAAGCGTGTTCGCGGAGACGAGCCGGAGGCGAGTGCGGTCGTCAACGTCGACAGAGGCGAAGGCGATGCTCCGCTAGTAGTCGACGCCGCGGAGGCGGGATCTTCTTCCGGAACTAGAGCCGCTCTTCGCCGCGCCGTGACCGTGGAGGGCTCCGCCCAACCGGCCGTGGTCGCCGTCGCTGATGAGGCCAAGGGAGACGTCCTCGCTCCCGCGGCACAAGCAGATGACTGATGTCTACGGGTGCTTCTATTCTTGTAGACAGTGTTGGGCCTCCAAGAGCAGAGGTTTGTAGAACAGCAGCAAGTTTCCCTTAAGTGGATCACCCAAGGTTTATCGAACTCAGGGAGGAAGAGGTCAAAGATATCCCTCTCATGCAACCCCGCAACCACAAAGCAAGAAGTCTCTTGTGTCCCCAACACACCTAATAGGTGCACTAGTTCGGCGAAGAGATAGTGAAATACAGGTGGTATGAATAAATATAAGCAGTAGCAACGGCACTCGGAAAAGTGCTTGCCTGGCGTGTGGTTGATGGTGGTAATATTGCGGACAGTAGAGATGCGATAGAAAACAAGAACAAGCAAGTGATAGAAGTATTTAGGAACAAGGCCTAGGGATCATACTTTCACTAGTGGACACTCTCAACATTGATCACATAACAGAATAAATAGATAGATGCTAGACTCTACACTCTCTTGTTGGATGATGAACACCACTAACTCGTGTAGGATTACACGAACCCTCAATGCCGGAGTTAACAAGCTCCACAATATTCAATGTTCATGTTTAAATAACCTTAGAGTGCATGACAAATCAACATAACCAAACCAAGTACTAACATAGCATACACACTGTCACCTTCACGCTACGAAAGGAGGCATAGATCACATCAATACCATCATAGCAATAGTTAACTTCATAATCTACAAGAGATCACAATCATAGCCTACGCCAAGTACTACACGATGCACACACTGTCACCATTACACCGTGCGGGAGGAATAAACTACTTTAATAACATCACTAGAGTAGCACACAGATAAATTGTGATACAAAACACATTGCAATCATAAAGAGATATAAATAAGCACTTCACTATGCCATTCATAACGGTGAATAAGTATTATGTGAAATATAGCCTAAGAGACCCACACGGTGCACACACTCGTCACCTTTACACACGTGGGACAAGGAGTCTCCGGAGATCACATAAGTAAAACCCACTTGACTAGCATAATGACATCTAGATTACAAGCATCATCATATGAATCTCAATCATGTAAGGCAGCTCATGAGATTATTGTATTGAAGTACATAGGAGAGAGATTAACCACATAGCTACCAGTACAGCCCCGAGCCTCGATGGAGAACTACTCCCTCCTCATGGGAGACATCAACGTTGATGAAGATGGCGGTGGCGTCGATGGAGGAGCCTTCCGGGGGCACTTCCCCGTCCCGACGGCGTGCCGGAACAGAGACTCCTGTCCCCCAGATCTTGGCTTCGCGATGGCGGCGGCTCTGGAAGGTTTCTCGTACCGTGGCTTTTCCGTCTCGAGGTTTTAGGTCAGGGACCTTTATATAGGCGAAGAGGCGGAGTCGGAGGGTCGACGAGGCGGTGTCACAGTAGGGCGGCGCGGCCCACACCCTGGCCGCGCCAGCCTGGTGTGTGGTGGGCCTGTGGCCCCCCTCCGGTGGCTCTCGGGTGTTCCGGAAGCTTCGTCCAATTCTAAGACTTCTGGGCATTGATTTCGTCCAATTCCGAGAATATTTCCTTACTAGGATTTCTGAAACCAAAAACAGCAGAAAACAGGAACTGGCACTTCGGCATCTCGTCAATAGGTTAGTTCCGGAAAACGCATCAAAACGACATATAATGTGTATAAAACATGTAGATATCATCAATAATGTGGCATGGAACATAAGAAATTATCGATACGTCGGAGACGTATCAGCATCCCCAAGCTTAGTTTCTGCTCGTCCCGAGCAGGTAAACGATAACAAAGATAATTTCTGGAGTGACATGCCATCATAACCTTGATCATACCATTGTAAGCATATGTAATGAATGCAGCGATCAAAACAATGGTAAATGACATGAGTAAACAAATGAATCATATAGCAAAGACTTTTCATGAATAGTACTTTCAAGACAAGCATCAATAAGTCTTGCATAAGAGTTAACTCATAAAGCAATAAATCAAAGTAAAGGTATTGAAGCAACACAAAGGAAGATGAAGTTTCAGCGGTTGCTTTCAACTTATAACATGTATATCTCATGGATATTGTCAATGTAAAGTAATATAACAAGTACAATATGCAAGTATGTAGGAATCAATGCACAGTTCACACAAGTGTTTGCTTCTTGAGGTGGAGAGAGATAGGTGAACCGACTCAACATAAAAGTAAAAGAAAGGCCCTTCGCAGAGGGAAGCATTGATTGCTATATTTGTGCTAGAGCTTTGATTTTGAAAACAAGAAACAATTTTGTCAACGGTAGTAATAAAGCATATGTGTTATGTAATTTATATCTTACAAGTTGCAAGCCTCATGCATAGTATACTAATAGTGCCCGCACCTTGTCCTAATTAGCTTGGATTACGGGATTATCATTGCAATACACATGTTTTAACCAAGTGTCACAAAGGGGTACCTCTATGCCGCCCGTACAAAGGTCTAAGGAGAAAGCTCGCATTGGATTTCTCGCTTTTGATTATTCTCAACTTAGACATCCATACCGGGACAACATAGACAACGGATAATGGACTCCTCTTTAATGCATAAGCATTCAACAACAATTAATTTTCTCATATGAGATTGAGGATATTTGTCCAAAACTGAAACTTCCACCATGGGTCATGGCTTTAGTTAGCGGCCCAATGTTCTTCTCTAACATTATGCATGCTCTAACCATTAAATGAGTGGTAAATCTCCCTTACTTCAGACAAGAAGGACATTCATAGCAGCTCACATGATATTCAACAAAGAGTAGTTGATGGCGTCTCCAGGAACATGGTTATCGCACAACAAGCAACTTAATAAGAGATAAAGTGCATAAGTACATATTCAATACCACAATAGTTTTTAGGCTATTTGTCCCATGAGCTATATATTTCAAAGGTAAAGGATAGAAATTTTAAAGGTAGCACTCAAGCAATTTACTTTGGAATGGCGGAGAAATACCATGTAGTAGGTAGGTATGGTGGACACAAATGGCATAGTGGTTGGCTCAAGGATTTTGGATGCATGAGAAGTATTCCCTCTCGATACAAGGTTTAGGCTAGCATGGTTATTTGAAACAAACACAAGGATGAACCGGTGCAGCAAAACTCACATAAAAGACATATTGTAAACATTATAAGACTCTACACCGTCTTCCTTGTTGTTCAAACTCTTTACTAGAAATTATCTAGACCTTAGAGAGACCAATTATGCAAACCAAATTTTAGCAAGCTCTATGTATTTCTTCATTAATAGGTGCAAAGTATATGATGCAAGAGCTTAAACATGAGCACAACAATTGCCAAGTATCAAATTGTCCAAGACATTTTATCAATTACCACATGTAGCATTTCCCGTTTTCAACCATATAACAATTAACGAAGCAGTTCAACCTTCGCCATGAACATTATGAGCTAAGAACACATGTGTTCATATGAACCAGTGGAGCGTGTCTCTCTCCCACACAAGCATTTATTCAAACAAAAACAAAAACAAAAACATACAGACGCTCCAAGTAAAGTACATAAGATGTGACCGAATAAAAATATAGTTTCAAGAGAAGGAACCTGATAATTTGTCGATGAAGAAGGGGATGCCTTGGGCATCCCCAAGCTTAGATGCTTGAGTCTTCTTGAAATATGCAGGGGTGAACCACCGGGGCATCCCCAAGCTGAGAGCTTTCACTCTTCTTGATCATAGTTTATCATCCTCCTCTCTTCACCCTTGAAAACTTCCTCCACACCAAACTCAAAACAAACTCATTAGAGGGTTAGTGCATAATCAAAAATTCACATGTTCAGAGGTGACACAATCATTCTTAACACTTCTGGATATTGCTCAAAGCTACTGGAAGTTAATGGAACAAAGAAATCCATCCAACATAGCAAAAGAAGCAATGCGAAATAAAAGGCAGAATCTGTCAAAACAGAACAGTCCTTAAATACGAATTTTATTGAGGCACCAGACTTGCTCAAATGAAAATGCTCAAATTGAATGAAAGTTGCGTACATATCTGAGGATCACTCACGTAAATTGGCATAATTTTCTGAGTTACCTACAGAGAATTAGGCCCAGATTCGTGACAGCAAGAAATCTGTTTCTGCGCAGTAATCCAAATCTAGTATGAACCTTACTATCAAAGACTTTACTTGGCACAACAATGCAATAAAACTAAGATAAGGAGAGGTTGCTACAGTAGTAAAAACTTCCAAGACTCAAAATAAAAAACAAAATTACTGTAGTAAAATAAACACATGGGTTATCTCCCAAGAAGTTCTTTCTTTATAGCCATTAAGATGGGCTCAGCAGTTTTAATGATGCACTCGCAAGAGATAGTATTTGAAGCAAAAGAGAGCATCAAGAGGCAAATTCAAAACACATTTAAGCCTAACATGCTTCCTATGAAAAGGAATCTTGTAAATAAACAAATTCATGAAGCATGATGCAACAAGCATAGAAAGATAAAACAAGTGTAACTTCAAAAATTTCAGCATATAGAGAGGTGTTTTAGTAACATGAAAATTTCTACAACCATATTTTCCTCTCTCATAATAATATCCAAAGTAGCATCATGAGCAAACTCAACAATATAAGTATCACATAAAACATCTTTATTCACATGCATAAAAGTATCATTACCCTCCACATAAGCATAGTCAATTTTATTGGTAATAGTGGGAGCAAATTCAACAAAGTAGCTATCATTATTATTCTCATCATCAAATATAGGAGGCATATTGTAATCATAATCAAATTTATCCTCCATAACAGGCGGTACTAAAAGACTACTATCATTATAATCATCATAAGTAGGAGGCAAAGTATCATCAAAGTAAATTTTCTCCTCAATGCTTGGGGGACTAAAAAGATCATGCTCATCAGAACCAGCTTCCCCAAGCTTAGAACTTTCTATATCATTAGCAACAATGGTATTCAAAGTGTTCATAATAATATGTTCCATGGGTTTTTTAATTTTCGCATCAAACCATCCATGTCTTAAATCAGGAAATAGAATAAGAAGCTCATTGTTGTCCATTATGCCAAACTAGTGTAAACAAGAAACAAAAAGATGCAATTGCAGGATCTAAAGGAAATAGCTTCGAGTACTTACAACGGTGCCGGAAAAGTGCTTAGTAGCCGAGATCCGGAGTGTGAGTACCTTTTACCTTTCCTCCTCAAAGAACGGCGCCGGAAAAGTGCTTGATGTCTACGGGTGCTTCTATTCTTGTAGACAAGTGTTGGGCCTCCAAGAGCGAGAGGTTTGTAGAACAAGCGAGCAAGTTTCCCTTAAGTGGATCACCCAAGGTTTATCGAACTCTGGGAGGAAGAGGTCAAAGATATCCCTCTCATGCAACCCTACAACCACAAAGCAAGAAGTCTCTTGTGTCCCCAACACACCTAATAGGTGCACTAGTTCGGCGAAGAGATAGTGAAATACAGGTGGTATGAATAAATATAAGCAGTAGCAACAGCACCAGAAAAGTGCTTGCTGGCGTGTGGTTGATGATGGTAATATTGCGGACAGTAGAGATGCAGTAAAACAGTAAACAAGCAGTGATAGCAGTATTTAGGAACAAGGCCTAGGGATCATACTTTCACTAGTGGACACTCTCAACATTGATCACATAACAGAATAAATAGATGATGCTAGACTCTACACTCTCTTGTTGGATGATGAACACCACTAATCGTGTAGGATTACACGAACCCTCAATGCCGGAGTTAACAAGCTCCACAATATTCGATGTTCATGTTTAAATAACCTTAGAGTGCATGACAGATCAACACAACTAAACCAAGTACTAACATAGCATGCACACTTTCACCTTCACACTACGAAAGGAGGCATAGATCACATCAATACCATCATAGCAATAGTTAACTTCATAATCTACAAGAGATCACAATCATAGCCTACGCCAAGTACTACACGATGCACACACTGTCACCATTACACCGTGCAGGAGGAATAAACTACTTTAATAACATCACTAGAGTAGCACACAGATAAATTGTGATACAAAACACATTGCAATCATAAAGAGATATAAATAAGCACTTCACTATGCCATTCATAACAATGAATAAGTATTCGTGAAATATAGCCTAAGAGACCCACACGGTGCACACACTCGTCACCTTTACACACGTGGGACAAGGAGTCTCCGGAGATCACATAAGTAAAACCCACTTGACTAGCATAATGACATCTAGATTACAAGCATCATCATATGAATCTCAATCATGTAAGGCAGCTCATAAGATTATTGTATTGAAGTACATAGGAGAGAGATTAACCACATAGCTACCGGTACAGCCCCGAGCCTCGATGGAGAACTACTCCCTCCTCATGGGAGACAGCAACGTTGATGAAGATGGCGGTGGCGTCGATGGAGGAGCCTTCTGGGGGCACTTCCCCGTCCCGGCGGCGTGCCGGAACAGAGACTCCTGTCCCCCAGATCTTGGCTTCGCGATGGCGGCGGCTCTGGAAGGTTTCTCGTACCGTGGCTTTTCCGTCTCGAGGTTTTAGGTCAGGGACCTTTATATAGGCGAAGAGGCGGAGTTTGAGGGTCGACGAGTGATACGTCTCCGACGTATCGATAATTTCTTATGTTCTATGCCATATTATATATGATACCTACATGTTTTATGCACACTTTATGTCATATTCGTGCATTTTCTGGAACTAACCTATTAACAAGATGCCGAAGTGCCGCTGTCGTTTTTCGCTGTTTTTGGTTTCGTAAATCCTAGTAACGAAATATTCTCGGAATTGGACGAAACGAAGACCCAGGGGCCTATTTCGCCACGAACCTTCCGGAAGACCGAAGAGCATACGAAGTGGGGCCACGAGGTGGCCAAACCACATGGCGGCGCGGCCAAGGGGGCCCGCGCCGCCCGTGGTGTGGGCCCCTCGTCGGCCCCCGACTCGCCCTTCCGCCTACTTAAAGCCTCCGTCGCGAAACCCCGAGGCGAAAAACCACGATACGGAAAACCTTCCGCAGCCGCCGCCATCGCGAAGCCAAGATCCGGGGGACAGGAGTCTCCGTTCCGGCACCCCGCCGGAGCGGGGAAGTGCCCCGGAAGGCTTCTCCATCGACACCGCTGCCATCTCCACCGCCATCTTCATCACCGCTGCTGCTCCCATGAGGAGGGAGTAGTTCTCCATCGAGGCTCGGGGCTGTACCGGTAGCTATGTGGTTCATCTCTCTCCTATGTACTTCAATACAATAATCTCATGAGCTGCCTTACATGATTGAGATTCATATGATGATGCTTGTAATCTAGATGTCGTTATGCTAGTCAAGTGAGTTTTACTTATGTGATCTCCGGAGACTCCTTGTCCCACGTGTGTAAAGGTGACAAGTGTGTGCACCGTGTGGGTCTCTTAGGCTATATTTCACGGAATACTTACTCACCTGTTATGAATGGCGTAGTGAAGTGCTTATTTATATCTCTTTATGATTGCAATGTGTTTTGTATCACAATTTATCTATGTGCTACTCTAGTGATGTTATTAAAGTAGTTTATTCCTCCTCGCACGGTGTAATGGTGACAATGGTGTGCATCCGTGTTAGTACTTGGCATATGCTATGATCATGATCTCTTGTAGATTGTGGAGTTAATTATCATTATGATTGTATTGATATGATCTATTCCTCCTACGTGGCGTGAAGGTGACAAGTGTGCATGCTATGTTAGTACTTGGTTTAGTCGTGTCGATCTTTCTTGCACTCTAAGGTTATTTAAATATGAACATTGAATTGTGGAGCTTGTTAACTCCGGCATTGAGGGTTCGTGTAATCCTACGCAATGTGTTCATCATCCAACAAGAGAGTGTAGAGTATGCATTTATCTATTCTGTTATGTGATCAATGTTGATAGTGTCCACTAGTGAAAGTGTAATCCCTAGGCCTTGTTCCTAAATACTGCTATCGCTTCTTGTTTACTGTTTTATCAGCATTACATCATCGCTATGCATTACCGCTGCGTTACTACCGCTTGTTTACTCGTCCCGGGCAAAGCACTTTTCTCGGTGCCGTTGCTACTACTTATTCATACCACCCGTATTTCACTATCTCTTCGCCGAACTAGTGCACCTATTAGGTGTGTTGGGGACACAAGAGACTTCTTGCTTTGTGGTTGCAGTGGTTGCATGAGAGGGATATCTTTGACCTCTTCCTCCCCGAGTTCGATAAACCTTGGGTGATCCACTTAAGGGAAACTTGCTCGCCGTTCTACAAACCTCTCGCTCTTGGAGGTCCAACACTCGTCTACAAGAGTAGAAGCTCCCGTAGACATCAAGCACTTTTCTGGCGCCGTTGCCGGGGAGGAAAGGTAAAAGGCTCTCATACACCGGTCCCGGGTAAAGTATTTTTCTGGCGCCGTTGTGTGTGTGCTCGAAGCTATTTCCTTTGGATCCTGCAATTGCATCTTTTTGTTTCTTGTTTACACTAGTTTGACATAATGGACAACAATGAGCTTCTTATTCTATTTCCTGATTTAAAACATGGATTGTTTGATGCGGAAATTAAAAAACCTATGGAATCTTATTTGCATGCTGGTAGTAATATTAGTATGAACGCTTTGAACACCATTGTTGATAATGATATAGAAAGTTCTAAGCTTGGGGAGGCTGGTTTTGATGAGCATGATCTTTTTAGTCCCCCAAGCATTGAGGAGAAAATTTACTTTGATGATGCTATGTCTCCTATATTTGATGATGATAATAATGATGATAGCTACTTTGTTGAATTTGCTCCCACTACAACTAATAAAATTGATTATGCCTATGTGGAGAGTAATAATTTTATGCATGAGACTCATGATAAGAATGCTTTATGTGATAGTTATATTGTTGAGTTTGCTCATGTTGCTACTGAAAGTTATTATGAGAGAGGAAAATATGGTTGTAGAAATTTTCATGTTACTAAAATGCCTCTCTATGTGCTGAAATTTTTGAAGCTACACTTGTTTTATCTTCCTATGCTTGTTACTTTGCTCTTCATGAACTTGTTTATTTACAAGATTCCTATGCATAGGAAGCATGTTAGACTTAAATTTGTTTTGAATTTGCCTCTTGATGCTCTCTTTTGCTTCAACTACTATTTCTTGCGAGTGCATCATTAAAACCGCTGAGCCCATCTTAATGGCTATAAAGAAAGAACTTCTTGGGAGATAACCCATGTGTTATTTTACTACAGTATTTTTGTTTTATATTTGAGTCTTGTAAGTTGTTTAGTACTGTAGCAACCTCTCCTTATCTTAGTTTTATGTTTTGTTGTGCCAAGTAAAGTCTTTGATAGTAAAGTAAGTACTAGATTTGGATTACTGCGCAGTTCCAGATTTCTTTGCTGTCACGAATCTGTGTCTACCTCCCTGTAGGTAGCTCAGAAAATTAAGCCAATTTACGTGCATGATCCTCAGATATGTACGCAACTTTCATTCAATTTGGGCATTTTCATTTGAGCAAGTCTGGTGCCCTAATAAAATCCATCTTTACGGACTGTTCTGTTTTGACAGATTCTGCCTTTTATTTCGCATTGCCTCTTTTGCTATGTTGGATGAATTTCTTTGATCCATTAATGTCCAGTAGCTTTATGCAATGTCCAGAAGTGTTAAGAATGATTGTGTCACCTCCGAACATGTTAATTTTTATTGTGCACTAACCCTCTAATGAGTTGTTTAGAGTTTGGTGTGGAGGAAGTTTTCAAGGATCAAGAGAGGAGTATGATACAATATGATCAAGGAGAGTGAAAGCTCTAAGCTTGGGGATGCCCCGGTGGTTCACCCCTGCATATTTTAAGAAGACTCAAGCGTCTAAGCTTGGGGATGCCCAAGGCATCCCCTTCTTCATCGACAACATTATCAGGTTCCTCCCCTGAAACTATATTTTTATTCCGTCACATCTTATGCACTTTGCTTGGAGCGTTGATGTCTACGGGAGCTTCTATTCTTGTAGACAGTGTTGGGCCTCCAAGAGCAGAGGTTTGTAGAACAGCAGCAAGTTTCCCTTAAGTGGATCACCCAAGGTTTATCGAACTCAGGGAGGAAGAGGTCAAAGATATCCCTCTCATGCAACCCTGCAACCACAAAGCAAGAAGTCTCTTGTGTCCCCAACACACCTAATAGGTGCACTAGTTTTGCGAATACATAGTGAAATACAGGTGGTATGAATAAGTAGTAGCAACGGCACCAGAAAAGTGCTTTGCCCAGGACAGTAAACAAGCGAGAGTAACGCAAAGATAGAGTAACGCAGACAAGTAGTAACGCAGTAGAAACGAAGAAACAAGCAAGCGATAGCGATATTTAGGAACAAGGCCTAGGGAATAGACTTTCACTAGTGGACACTCTCAA
>NC_061513.1:227977874-227988144 GCF_022539505.1 Lolium rigidum | reverse complement strand
TGGTAGATCTCTCTTGCTTCGAGACAAGACGGACATGCATAGCAACTCACATGATATCCAACAAAGAATAGTTGATGGCGTCCCCCGAAACATGGTTATCGCTCAACAAGCAACTTAATAAGAGATAAAGTGCATAAGTACATATTCAATACTACAATAGTTTTTAAGCTATTTGTCCCATGAGCTATATATTGCAAAGGTGAATGATGGAATTTTAAAGGTAGCACTCAAGCAATTTACTTTGGAATGGCGGATAAATACCATGTAGTAGGTAGGTATGGTGGACACAAATGGCATAGTGGTTGGCTCAAGTATTTGGGATGCATGAGAAGTATTCCCTCTCGATACAAGGTTTAGGCTAGCAAGGCTATTTGAAACAAACACAAGGATGAACGGTACAGCAAAACTCACATAAAAGACATATGGTAAACATTATAAGACTCCATACCGTCTTCCTTGTTGTTCAAAACTCAATACTAGATGTTATCTAGACTCTAGAGAAACCAAATATGCAAACCAAATTAGCAAGCTCTAAGTATTTCTTCATTAATGGGTGCAAAGTATATGATGCAAGAGCTTAAACATGAGCACAACAATTGCCAAGTATCAAATTATCCAAGACATTTTAGAGTTACTACATGTATCATTTTCCAATTCCAACCATATAACAATTTAACGAAGATGAAACTTCGCCATGAATACTATGAGTAGAGCCTAAGGACATATTTGTCCATATGCAACAGCGGAGCGTGTCTCTCTCCCATAAAGTGAATGCTAGGATCCATTTTATTCAAACAAAACAAAAAACAAAAACAAACCGACGCTCCAAGCAAAGTACATAAGATGTGGCCGAATAAAATATAGTTTCGGGGAGGAACCTCATAATGTTGTCGATGAAGAAGGGGATGCCTTGGGCATCCCCAAGCTTAGACGCTTGAGTCTTCTTAATATAGGCAGGGGTGAACCACCGGGGCATCCCCAAGCTTAGAGCTTTCACTCTCCTTGATCATATTGCATCATACTCCTCTCTTGATCCTTGAAAACTTCCTCCACACCAAACTCGAAACAACTCATTAGAGGGTTAGTGCATAATAAAAATTCACATGTTCAGAGGTGACACAATCATTCTTAACACTTCTGGACATTGCATAAAAGCTACTTGGACATTAGTGGATCAAAGAAATTCATCCAACATAGCAAAAGAGGCAATGCGAAATAAAAGACAGAATCTGTCAAAACAGAACAGTCCGTAAAGATGGATTTTATTAGGCCACCAGACTTGCTCAAACGAAAATGCTCAAATTGAATGAAAGTTGCGTACATATCTGAGGATCATGCTCGTAAATTGGCGTAATTTTCTGAGCTACCTACAGGTAGATAGACCCAGATTCGTGACAGCAAAGAAATCTGGAACTGCGCAGTAATCCAAATCTAGTACTTACTTTTCTATCAAAGACTTTACTTGGCACAACAAAACTCAAAACTAAGATAAGGAGAGGTTGCTACAGTAGTAAACAACCTGCAAGAAACAAATATAAAACAAAGTACTGTAGTAAAAACATGGGTTGTCTCCCATAAGCGCTTTTCTTTAACGCCTTTCAGCTAGGCGCAGAAAGTGTATCTCAAGTAACATCAAAAGACGAAGCATCAACATCATAATTTGTTCTAATGATAAAATCATAAGGTAACTTCATTCTCTTTCTAGGGAAGTGTTCCATACCTTTCTTGAGAGGAAATTGATATTTAATATTACCTTCCTTCATATCAATAGTAGCACCAACGGTTCGAAGAAAAGGTCTTCCCAATATAATGGGGCAAGATGCATTGCATTCAATATCCAAGACAACAAAATCAACGGGGACAAGGTTATTGTTAACCATAATATGAACATTATCAACTTTCCCCAAAGGTTTCTTTTTAGCATTATCAGCGAGATTAACATCCAAACAATTCTTCAATGGTGGCAAGTCAAGCATATCATAGACTTTTTTAGGCATAACAGAAATACTTGCACCAAGATCACATAAGGCATTACAATCAAAATCTTTGACTCTCATTTTAATGATGGGCTCCCAACCATCCTCTAGCTTTCTAGGAATAGAAGTTTCAAGTTTTAGTTTCTCTTCTCTAGCTTTTATGAGAGCATTTGTAATATGTTTTGTGAAAGCCAAATTTATAGCACTAGCATTGGGACTTTTAGCAAGTTTTTGCAAGAACTTTATAACTTCAGAGATGTGGCAATCATAAAAATCTAAATCATTACAATCTAAAGCAATGGGATTATCATCCCCAAGGTTGGAAAAAAATTTCAGCGGTTTTATCACAAGCAGTTTCAGCGAGTTTTAGCGGTTTCGGGTAATTTTGCGCGCTTTGCACTAGGAGTAGAAGCATTGCCAACACCAATTATTTTATCATGGATAGTAGGAGGTGCAGCAACATATGAATCATTAGCATTGCTAGTGGTGGTAATAGTCCAAACTTTAGCTACATTTCCCTCTTTAGCTAGTTTTTCATTTTCTTCTCTATCCCACCTAGCTCGCAGTTCAGCCATTAATCTTATATTCTCATTAATTCTAACTTGGATGGCATTTGCTGTAGTAACAATCTTATTTTCAATATCCCTATTAGGCATAACTTTCGATTCAAAAGATCAACATCAGAGGCAAGACTATCAACTCTAGAAACAAGAATATCAATTTTATTGAGCTTTTCCTCAACAGATTTGTTAAAGGCAGTTTGTGTACTAATAAATTCTTTAAGCATAGCTTCAAGTCCAGGGGGTGTATTCCTATTATTGTTGTAAGAATTCCCATAAGAATTAGCATAACCGTTACCATTATTATAAGGATATGGCCTATAGTTATTACTAGAATTGTTCAGATAAGCATTGTTGTTGAAATTATTATTTTTAATGAAGTTTACATCAACATGTTCTTCTTGGGCAACCAATGAAGCTAATGGAACATTATTAGGATCAACATTAGTCCTATCATTCGCAAGCATAGACATAATAGCATCAACTTTATCATTCAAGGAAGAGGATTCTTCAACGGAATTTACCTTCTTACCTTGTGGAGCTCTTTCCGTGTGCCATTCAGAGTAATTAACCATCATATTATCAAGAAGCTTTGTTGCTTCACCAAGAGTGATGGACATAAAGGTACCTCCAGCAGCTGAATCCAATAAATTCCGCGAAGAAAAATTTAGTCCTGCATAGAAGGTTTGGATGATCATCCAAGTAGTCGATCCATGGGTTGGGCAATTTTTAACCGAGAGATTTCATTCTTTCCCAAGCTTGAGCAACATGTTCATTATCCAATTGTTTAAAATTCATTATGCTACTCCTCAAAGATATAATTTTAGTAGGGGGATAATATCTACCAATAAAAGCATCCTTGCATTTAGTCCATGAATCAATACTATTCTTAGGCGAGAGATAGCAACCAATCTTTAGCTCTTCCTCTTAATGAGAAAGGGAACAATTTTAATTTTATAATGTCACCATCTACATCTTTATACTTTTGCATTTCACATAGTTCAACAAAATTATTGAGATGGGCAGCAGGCATCATCGGAACTAACACTGGAAAATTGCTCTCTCATGACAAGATTAAGTAAAGCAGGTTTAATTTCAAAGAATTCTGCTGTAGTAGCAGGTGGAGCAATAGGTGTGCATAAGAAATCATTATTATTTGTGCTAGTGAAGTCACACAACTTAGTATTTTCAGGGTTGGCCATTTTAGCAATAGTAAATAAAGCAAACTAGACAAAGTAAATGCAAGTAAACTAATTTTTTTGTGTTTTTGATATAGCAAACAAGATAGCAAATAAAGTAAAGCTAGCAACTAATTTTTTTGTGTTTTGATATAAGTGCAGCAAACAAAGTAGTAAATAAAATAAAGCAAGACAAAAACAAAGTAAAGAGATTGAGAAGTGGAGACTCCCCTTGCAGCGTGTCTTGATCTCCCCGGCAACGGCGCCGCGTAAAATATGCTTGATGGCGTGTATTTCACACGTTCGTTGGGCAACCCCAAGAGGAAGGTATGATGCGCACAGCAGACAAGTTTTCCCTCAGAAAGAAACCAAGGTTTATCGAACCAGGGAGGAGCCAAGAAGCACGTTGAAGGTTGATGGCGGCGGGATGTAGTGCGGCGCAACACCGGAGATTCCGGCGCCAACGTGGAACCTCTGCACAACACAACCAAAGTACTTTGCCCCAACGAAACGAGTGAGGTTGTCAATCTCACCGGCTAGCTGTAACAAAGGATTAACCGTATTGTGTGGAAGATGATTGTTTGCGAGAGAAAATAGTAAAACAAGTACTTGCAGACAGATTTGTATTTCAGTATTAAAGAATGGACCGGGGTCCACAGTTCACTAGAGGTGTCTCTCCCATAAGATAAAAGCATGTTGGGTGAACAAATTACGGTCGGGCAATTGACAAATAGAGAGGGCATAACAATGCACATACATGACATGATAAGTATAGTGAGATTTAATTGGGCATTACGACAAAGTACATAGACCGCCATCCAACTCGCATCTATGCCTAAAAAGTCCACCTTCGAGGTTATCGTCCGAACCCCTCCGGTATTAAGTTGCAAAGCAACAGCACAATTGCATTAAGTATGGTGCGTAATGTAATCAACAACTACATCCTCGGACATAGCGCCAATGTTTTATCCCTAGTGGCAACAACACAACACAACCTTAGGGGTTTCGTCACTCCCCCGAGTGTCAATGCGGGCATGAACCCACTATCGAGCATAAGTACTCCCTCTTGGAGTTAAAAGTAAAAACTTGGCCGAGCCTCTACTAGAAACGGAGAGCATGCAAGATCATAAACAACACATGTATAATAACTTGATAATTAACATGACATGGTATTCTCTATCCATCGGATCCCGACAAACACAACATATAGAATTACGGATAGATGATCTTGATCATGTTAGGCAGCTCACAAGATCCAACAATGAAGCACAACGAGGAGAAGACAACCATCTAGCTACTGCTATGGACCCATAGTCCGAGGGTGAACTACTCACTCATCACTCCGGAGGCGACCATGGCGGTGTAGAGTCCTCCGGGAGATGAATCCCCTCTCCGGCAGGGTGCCGGAGGAGATCTCCAGAATCCCCCGAGATGGGATCGGCGGCGACGGCGTCTCAGTAAGGTTTTCCATATCGTGGTTTTCCGCCTCAGGGGTTTCGCGACGGAGGCTTTAAGTAGGCGGAAGGGCAGAGTCGGGAGCCAGACGAGGGGCCCACACTATAGGTCGGCGCGGCCAGGGCTTGGGCCGCGCCGCCCTATAGTTTGGCCACCTCGTGGCCCCACTTCGTGTGTTCTTCGGTCTTCTGGAAGCTCCGTGGAAAAATAGGGCCCTGGGTCTTCGTTTCGTCCAATTCCGAGAATATTTCGTTACTAGGATTTCGAAACCAAAAACAGCGTAAAACAGGAACCGGCACTTCGGCATCTTGTTAATAGGTTAGTTCCAGAAAATGCACGAATATGACATAAAGTGTGCATAAAACATGTAGGTATCATCAATAATATGGCATAGAACATAAGAAATTATCGATACGTCGGAGACGTATCATAACCCTAGACCCTAAACAACCCCAACCCCAAACCCTGCTAAACCCTAAACCCTAGACACTAAACCCTAATTAATTAACCTTAACCCTAACCCTAACCCTAAAACCATAGCTAGCTAACCCTAAACCCTAAACCCTAATTAAACCCTACATATATATATATATAGGCCAACGACACTTAATTGCGCATCAAGCAGGCGACCAACTAATTAGCGCTGATAAATTAATTAACTTGAATCTTGACAAGTTCTCTCGAATGAAAACACATTTGATTAAGTTGCCTCATAATATATATACAATTAGTGTGCATGCGCGCATGGCATACCTTGCACATATCATTTGTGCATATATTTCAATATATATCTGAACATATTTTTTGGGATAAATATATATATTTCAATATCTCTCTCTCGATCTATATATATCGTTGGTGGCCAAAAAACACACTTATATATACGCATGCACTTTATGCGCAAAGGCGCGGGTGCCTCTAATAATGTGTGTGCACTCGATCGATGATCCCTAAACCTTAAACCCTAAAACCCTAATCCCTAATCCCTAATTATACCCTAAACGTACACCCTAAACACCCTAAACACTAAACCCTAAACCCTAGACCCTAAACCCTAAACACTACACCCTAAACTCGAAACCCTAAACCCTAACCCTAGACCCTAAACACTAAACCCCAAACCCCAAACCCTAAACCCTAGACCCTAAACCCTAATTAATTAACCTTAACCCTAACCCTAAAACCCTAGCTAGCTAATCCTAAACGCTAAACCCTAATTAAACCCTACATATATATATATATATAGGCCAACGACACTTAATTGCTCATCAAGCAGGCGACCAACTAATTAGCGCTGATAAATTAATTAACTTGAATCTTGACAAGTTCTCTCGAATGAAAACACATTTGATTAAGTTACCTCATAATATATATACAATTAGTGTGCATGCGCGCATGGCATACCTTGCACATATCATTTGTGCATATATTTCAATATATATCTGAACATATTCTTTGGGATAAATATATATATTTCAATATCTCTCACTCGATCTATATATATATCGTTGGTGGCCAAAAAACACACTTATATATACGCATGCACTTTATGCGCAAAGGCGCGGGTGCCTCTAATAATGTGTGTGTGCACTCGATCGATGATCCCTAAACCTTAAACCCTAAAACCCTAATCCCTAATCCCTAATTATACCCTAAATGTACACCCTAAACACCCTGAACACTAAACCCTAGACCCTAAACCCTAAACCCTAAACACTAAACCCTAAACCCTAACCCTAGACACTAAGCCCTAAACACGTACTAAACCCCAAACCTTAAACCCTAAACCCTAGACCCTAAACCCTAATTAACCCTAACCCTAACCCTAAAACCCTAACCCTAAACCCTAAACCCTAATTAAACACTACATATATATAGGACAATGACACTTAATTGCGCATCAAGCAGGCGACCAACTAATTAGCGCTAATAAATTACTTAACTTGAATCTTGACAAGTTCTCTCGAATGAAAACACATTTGATTAAGTTGCCTCATAATATATATACAATTAGTGTGCATGCGCGCATGGCATACCATGCACATATCATTCGTGCATATATATATTTCAATATATATCTGAACATATTCTTGGGGATATATATATATATTTCAATCTCTCTCTCTCTCTCGATCTATATATATCGTTGGTGGCCAAGAAACACACTTATTATATATATACGCATGCACTTTATGCGCAAAGGCGCGGGTGCCTCTAATAATGTGTGTGTGCACTAGCTCGATCGATGATCCCTAAACCTTAAACCCTAAAACCCTAATCCATGATCCCTAATTATACCCTAAACGTACACCCTAAACACTAAACCCTAAACCCTAGACCCTAAACCCTAAACCCTAAACACTAAACCCTAAACCCTAACCCTAGACCCTAAACCCTAAATATATTTCAATCTCTCTCTAGATCTATATATCGTTGGTGGCCAAGAAACACACTTATATATATACGCATGTACTTTATGCGCAAAGGTGCGGGTGCCTCTAATAATGTGTGTGTGCACTAGCTCGATCGATGATATCCCTAAACCTTAAACCCTAAAACCCTAATCCCTGATCCCTGATTATACCCTAAACGGACACCCTAAACACCCTAAACACTAAACCCTAAACCCTAGACCCTAAACCCCCTAAACCCTAAACACTAAACCCTAAACCCTAACCCTAGACCCTAAAAGACCCTAAACCCTAAACCCTAAATATATTTCAATCTCTCTCTAGATCTATATATCGTTGGTGGCCAAGAAACACACTTATATATATACGCATGCACTTTATGCGCAAATTGGCGCGGGTGCCTCTAATAATGTGTGTGTGTGCACTCGATCGATGATCCCTAAACCTTAAACCCTAAAACCCTAATCCCTAATTATACCCTAAACGTACACCCTAAACACCCTAAACACTAAACCCTAAACCTTAGACCCTAAACCCTAAACCCTAAACATTAAACCTTAAACCCAACCCTAACCCTAACCCTAACCCCTAGCTAACCCTAAACCCTAAACCCTAATTAAACCCTACATATATAGGCCAATGACACTTAATTGCGCATCAAGCAGGGGACCAACTAATTAGCGCTGATAAATTAATTAACTTGATTTTTGACAAGTTCTCGATCTCGAATGAAAACACATTTGATTAAGTTGTCTCATAATATATATATATATAATTAGTGTGCATGTGTGCGCATGGCATACCTTGCATATCATTCGTGCATATATTTCAATATATATTTGAACATATTCTTGGGGATATATATTTCAATCTCTCTCTTATCTCGATCTATATATCGCTGGTGGCCAAGAAACACACTTATATATATACGCATGCACTTTATGCGCAAAGGCGTGGGTGCCTCTAATAATGTGTGTGTGCACTAGCTCGATCGATGATCCCTAAACCTTAAACCCTAAAACCCTAATCCCTGATCCCTAATTATACCCTAAACGTACACCCTAAACACCCTAAACACTAAACCCGGCCTATACCCTATACCCTAAACCCTAAACCCTAAACACTAAACCCTAAACCCTAACCCTAGCTAGATCCTATACCCTAAACCCTAAACCCTAAATATATTTCAATCTCTCTCTACATCTATATATCGTTGGTGTGGCCAAGAAACACACTTATATATATATATATACGCATGCACTTCATGCGCAAAGGCGCGAGTGCCTCTAATAATGTGTGTGTGCACTCGATCGATGATCCCTAAACCTTAAACCCTACCTAATCCCTAATCCCTAATTATACCTTAAACGTACACCCTAAACACCCTAAACACTAAACCCTAAACCCTAGACCCTAAACCCTAAACCCTAAACCCTAGTCCCTAAACCCTAAACGTACACCCTAAACACCCTAAACACTAAACCCTAAACCCCAAACCCTAAACCCTAAACCCTAGACCCTAGACCCTAAACCCTAATTAATTAACCTTAACCCTAACCCTAAAGTCTAATACTATATATATATATAGGCCAACGACACTTAATTGCGCATCAAGCAGGCGACCAACTAATTAGCGCTGATAAATTAATTAACTTGAATCTTGACAAGTTCTCTCGAATGAAAACACATTTGATTAAGTTGCCTCATAATATATATACAATTAGTGTGCATGCGCGCATGGCATACCTTGCACATATCATTTGTGCATATATTTCAATATATATCTGAACATATTCTTGGGGATAAATATATATATTTCAATTTCTCTCTCGATCTATATATATATATCGTTGGTGGCCAAAAAACACACTTATATATATATATATAGAATAAATACTTCCTACTCCTGGATGTAGTTACACTCACATCTAATATGCTACCATACGAAAGTATATACGATACTTTATCGGTTTGAGTATGTTACTACACTATATCTAAGATACTCCAACCCAAGTTTGGTGAAAAAAATGCAACTGAACCCATAGTTTCCATTATATATCCGAAATACATGCATATGTGTACGTAAAAAGTGAGTCTACGTAAAAAAATGTACATACTGCCTACAAATTAGTATATATACTACTAAAATAGTCTTACATACTTCATACTACATGTACATAGTCTTTGGTATGATAGATACTTTGTAGATTATGAGAAACACGCGTGGGTGTAACTACACCCGGGTGTAGTATTAATATGTCCTATATATATATATATATATATATATATATATATATATAGGATAAATACTTCCTACCCCTGGGTGTAGTTACACCCATATCTAATATACTACCATACGGAAGTTTATACGATACTTTATCATTTTGAGTATGTTCCTACACTATATCTAAGATACTCCAAACTAAGTTTGGTGAAAAAAATGCAAATGAACTCATAGTTTGCACTATATATCTGAAATACATGCATATGTATACGTAAAAAACTAGTGTACGTAAAAAATTCTGCATACTTCTTACAAAGTAGTATATATACTACCAAAATAGTCTTATATACTTCATACTACATGTACATACTCTTCGGTGTGATAGATACTTACTAGATTATGAGAAACACATGTGGGTGTAACTACACCCGGGTGTAGTATGAATATGTCCTATATATATATATAT
>NC_061513.1:227956735-227977774 GCF_022539505.1 Lolium rigidum | reverse complement strand
CGTCGGGACCGGCTGCGGGGACTTTCAAGGGAGAGATGCCGCTCCGGCCCCGGCCGTTCGCATGGGCAGCACCGGAGCTGCCGAACTCATCGGCATACGTCGTCTACAAGATTGGTGGTGATCCTAGTGACTACCAATTCCTACACGAGGCACCCAAGGAGATCCCGCACGGATACGCGTGCGCGTACGTACCGGGCCGCAACACATGGGCACTCTCGAACCGAGGCTGCAATATCGGGGGGCCTGCGGAGACGGCGGGGAGGAACGTCGGGAGCCGATCCGAGAAGCAATCGTGGCTAGCTAAGTACGCCACTCCGACAAACCTCCGAGCCCAGCTCCTGCGGTTGGCTCGGAACCGGAAAAGCAAGCATGGCTGGTTAAGTATGCCACCCGGCGAATCTTCGGGGTTCGACACCTTCGGCCATCACGGCGGATCAGATTTGTGCAATTCGAAAGATCGGTTTGGCATGATGCCGAAAAGGAAGACGTTCGGCTACACCAAGCCGTACCCCAACGACTACGAGCTGATCCCGCTACCACCCAAATATCGGCTCCCGGACTTCACAAAGTTTAGTGGATCGGATGGTTCCGGCTCCATCGAGCATGTGAGCCGATATTTGGCACAGGCTGGGCACGATCTCAGCATCGAGACGAGTTGCGTGTGAGGTTCTTCGCACGGTCCCTCACGGGATCGGCTTTCGGGTGGTACACATCGCTGCCACCGAACTCCATTCGGACTTGGAAGCAGTTGGAAGAACGGTTCCATGAGCGGTATCACTCGGAGGCTTCGATGTTGGTATTGCCGATCTAGCGCAAGTACGACGAAGCGCGGGGAGACGGTGTCGAGAATACGTCCAGCGCTTCGGGACCATTAGGAACCGATGCTTTTCGGCTCATATAAGTGAAAAAGAAGCGGTCGAGTTGGCGGTGGTGGGTCTCTCATCATCGATTAAGGACGTGGCCTCCCAAGCGAGACTACCCTTCATTGGCGCACATGGTGCGAAGCGTCGGCATATGAGCGGCGCCACCCGGATGTTTACCGGGACAAATTCAAGCGTGCGGTGACCCTGGTTGAGGCGGACGAGGATGAAGGTGCTGCGGGAGATCGAGAGATAGCGGTGGCTGAATGGACTCGAGCGACGAGGCCCGTGACCTGCAAATGGGTGAAGCCACAAGGCCCTCCAAAGGGTTCGACTTCGACGTGACCAAGACGGAGCAGATTTTTGATCTCTTACTCACGGAGAAGCATATAAAGGTACCCGAAGGCCACAAGTTCCCCACGGTGCAAGAGCTGAACGGAAAGCCATGCTGCAAATGGCATAACACGTTCTCCCACACCACCAACGGCTGCGGGGTGTGGCGGCGGCGGATCCAAATGGCGATAGAAAATGGACGGTTGATTTTTAACCGGTACGCCATGAAGGTCGACACACACCCTTTCCCGCCGTTAACATGGTGGAGTATACTTACCATGAAGGTTGCCGGCCAGGATCTTCGTTCAACATCAACATGGTAGGATCTGGACACCACGGCGGCAAGGATGGAGATGAGGGCGGCTGCTCTCATAGCAAAGATACGAGAGGAAGCCGCTCCACGCGATCGGCTCCGCCAAGATGGCAAGCGCTACGTAACGAGAGGGAGAAGTGAAGAACATAAGATATCGGCGACCTCTCTGCGATCACCTCCTCAACAAGTATGTGAGTCGGTATGACCAACGCCGACGGTCCGGCGATGATGATGAAAGAGATCGTACGGCTAGAGAAGCCGAGAAGACATCGTCGGCATAATCGCGATGAGGAGGAGCACGAGCGTTGTGCCAAGGAAAAGGCAAGGGAGCGAGACGACGAGGACGAGCATGCGGGATTGTCCCTTCTTCGAGACCTTGCTGGGATTCGGGAATGAGCCGATTGCCAACAGTCGGCAATTGCCCAGAATGCAACCGGAAGAAGAAGGAGGCAGCCAACGTGTCCGTGTTCGAGCGCTTGGGGCCTCTCCCGCCACAAAGCAAACGCGCTGAGTCCCCTCGATGGGAAGATCTCGAGGATTCGGAAAACGAGGGACAAGAAGAAGAAGAAGCGGTACCACCGGCCAAGGTGGTGCCACGATGGACTCGGCCGTTCTCGAAACGCGAGGGTTCGGCGATTGCGCGGCCTGGAGGAAGCCGAGAGGTTATACTTGCATACATTGAGGAAGGCAAGGCCTGATCGGCTGCGAAGGTTCGGCGAGCCCTGGATGAAGAGGGTCGTCCACGGAAAATGGAGTGGCGCCCCAAGCAAAGGAAAGCCGATGATGAAACATCGGGTGGCACAAACATGGTGCGCGTTCTTCCGACGAAGCTTAGTGCTCCACGATTATACGATGCACTCAAGGTGGACGACAGCAAGCGCACCAACGATGATAAAGTCGAGAGATTGGGCTGGTTTTATCTACCGGCCTGAGCGAGTAACGAGAGCACGTCAATAAGCTAACGTGGCGAGGCTGATCCTTGTGATCGGCCCCAAAAAAAAATTATGACGGGACATTACAAAACCTTCATCGAACAAGCAACATGGAGGCCGATTCCGGCAATCGGCCAAAATTATCCTCACCAACCATTCTGCCTGGGTTCAACATGTTATCCAACAGAGCCGATACCATCAATTCTCTTGACGAGAATCGGCTCGGGGGGCACCCAGGTGGATAAAACACGAGGATATGCAGTAGAAGTATCTCATCCTTTGGTGATGGGTATTGGAGTGTGGGGGCCGATGCATAAGTCGGCCGTAAAAAAAAATTCAACAATTCGAAAAATTTTGAGCACAGCCGATGCAGCAGACATCGACTTAAGGATATGAAAGCCGATGCATGGCCGTCGACTCAAGAGGAATAGCGGTACGTTCGGAGGGTCAATGGAGCACGAAGGAGATTTTAATGGAAGAACTCCTCAATGGAGTCGTTTAAGGGCTCGGATCCTCTCTTCAAGAGCAATGCCAAGAGCAGCACTGGACGTGCGGATCGGGTCAAGGATGGATTGCCTCGGATCCACCGAAGGAAGGGCCGTCTAATCAACAAGGCGCAAGGGCGAAAAGCTCGGGGGCAGCTCACCACGAAGGTTCTGCTGCTGCGGGAGCCGATTTTGTTGGAATCGGCTGGCTCTGCATTGTGGCATGAGGTCAATGGCGACCTGATTGGCTATTTCGCTACCTTTCTCGCCTTGACTAAAGCTCGGAGGGCCACTAACTTGGGAGGTGCTCTATTTTTGAGAGCCGATTGGAGTTACCTCGGCTGCCTTTGCATCATGATCTTCTCGGGGAGGAGCCGGGAAGGAAAAGCCGTCGTCTTGTACGAGGTTTGGACCGTCTTTGGTCGTTGCAAGAAAAGGAAGGAGGCTGGTTTCTCAAATTAGCCGATGAACCGTCATCGAGTATGTGGGACTGCGAAATACCACGGTCAAGAAAAACACAATAATCCGATTCGTTGCTATCGGTCTTGGTGTGACAAGCGGAAGGAGGGAAATTGGATTAATGGAAGGAGAAATTGAGAGAACAATTCTCATTAATTCAAAGGAGCGGCTTTACAAGAAGAGCCGATGGCTCTCAAAAGAGGGATACGGGTGCCTAGTGCACTACTACTGCTGGTCCTACTCTACTAGTCGTCGCTATCCTCATCATCGCCGTCGTCGAGGTCGTCGGCGCTGCTCCCGAGGAAGCTCCTCGCCGGCTGCTGCCCCGGCCGTCGGGCTGGAGCTTCCTCCTCCTCCTCGTCATCATCATCATCCTCGCTATCCGCCCGGCTGCGGAAGCGCTTCGTTGGAGGATATCCGGCGGAGGAGGAGGAATCGTCTTCCTCCTCCTCATCTTCTTCTTCCTCGTCGTCGTCGTCGTCCTCGCTGTCCGCCCACATGCGGGAGCGCTTCCTCGGCGGAAGCCCGGCGGAGGGGAGGCCTTGGTCTTCTCCGCTTCTCCTTCTTTCTTCTCCTTGTCGGAAGGAGATGGGGTTCGCCCCGGAGCGGGGATCGTCCTCTTCCTTGTTCTTCGGCGACGAGTGGAGAGAGAGGCTTGAAGCGAGAGGAGGAAGAGGAAGACATGGCTGCGGGGGAGAGGGTTTTTTGGTTTGGTGAACGAGAGCGAGCAAGGGGATGGAGCGGTGAACCGTTTGGCAAAGATAAATAAAGAGAGTGAAGTGGAGATTTAATGCCATGACGGTTCTCGAGGGTGTGATGCTGAAATTGTCAATTCATACGGAGAAGCCCGGGGAGGCGAGGCGTAATGATGGAAGATTACGCGGCGGTTACGCTACTGCCACGACATGACCCGACGAAAGAAAGCGTAATGATTTTGGAAATGTCATTTCCAAAACCAGAGGGGCATGTGTTATCACCGAGAATTTGACCGAGTCGAGAGGTGGGCCGCGATCAAGATGGACTCGAAGAATATATATAGAAGAAATACGTGAATCGGCCTTTTATACCAAGTTGGGCTTGTTTGCCCATGTATACGTAACATATTAGATCGCATCTTAGTTTAGAAGTTAGAATCTTACTCGTGCACGGTTTGGTGCACGCCCACATTAGAAAGTCCACTTGGACTATAAATATGTATCTAGGGTTTATGGAATAAACAACAACCAACGTTCAACCACAAACAAATCTCGGCGCATCGCCAACTCCTTCGTCTCGAGGGTTTCTACCGGTAAGCACCATGCTGCCTAGATCGCATCTTGCGATCTAGGCAGCCTAGCCTGCCCACGTTGTTCATGCGTTGCTCGTACTTGAAGCCTTTTTGATGGCGAGCAACGTAGTTATCTTAGATATGTTAGGGTTAGCATTGTTCTTCATATTACATGCTATCGTAGTGCAACCCTTGCATGTCTAGCCGCCCTTACACCTATCTTAGGTGTAGGGGCGGCACCCGCTTGATCATAGTTTAGTAGATCTGATCCGTTACGGTTGCTCCTTGTTTCATCAAGGATTAGTTTAACATCCGCAATAGTTAGGCCTTACAAAGGGTTGGAGGATCCGGCGGCGTGTAGGGTGGCGTTTGCTAGCCCTAGAAAGGATGTTCCGGGGATCAACCTCGTGTTGGTTTTTAGGCCCTGTCTAGGATCGGCTTACGGTCACCGTGCGCGAGCGCGAGGCCCAATCGTGAGTAGGATGATCCGATTATGCGGTGAAAACCCTAAATCGTCGTAGATCTCATTAGCTTTACCTTGATCAAGCAGGACCACCATATATTCGGACACCTCGTCCGGATCATGGGTGGATCGGCTCTTTGAGCCGATTCACGGGATAACTCGAGAGCCGATCGAGGCTCGTATTTAACGTTTACGTGTGTGCCATGCGAGGAAACTAAGCGAGGCATCATCCACACCTTCACGACCGGGTATAGGTCAGGTGGCACGCCCTTGTGATAAACATCGGACGTGCGACCGGGGAGGCTTTGCGGGCCGTCGCTCTGAGGGACTGGGGCCAGCCGCAGCCCTAGTTGTTCCCGGCTCTACCGTGTTGCCCGTCTCTGCCCGCCCGGGGGTTTCTGACGTCAACAGATCTATTCCTCCTACATAGTGTGAAGGTGACAGTGTGCATGCTATGTTAGTACTTGGTTTAGTCGTGTTGATCTTTCATGCACTCTAAGGTTATTTAAATATGAACATTGAATATTGTGGAGCTTGTTAACTCCGGCATTGAGGGTTCGTGTAATCCTACGCAATGGTGTTCATCATCCAACAAAAGAGTGTAGAGTATGCATTTATTTATTCTGTTATGTGATCAATGTTGAGAGTGTCCACTAGTGAAAGTACGATCCCTAGGCCTTGTTCCTAAATATCGCTATCGCTGCTTGTTTACTTGTTTCTCTGCGTTACTACTGCTGCGTTACTACTGCTTGTTTACTCGTCTGGGCAAAGCACTTTTACGGTGCCATTGCCATTGCTCATATATATTCATACCACCTGTATTTCACTATCTCTTCGCCGAACTAGTGCACCTATTAGGTGTGTTGGGGACACAAGAGACTTCTTGCTTTGTGGTTGCAGGGTTGCATGAGAGAGATATCTTTGACCTCTTCCTCCCTGAGATCGATAAACCTTGGGTGATCCACTTAAGGGAAACTTGCTGCTGTTCTACAAACCTCTGCTCTTGGAGGCCCAACACTGTCTACAAGAATAGAAGCTCCCGTAGACATCAAGCTATTTTCTGGCGCCGTTGCCGGGGAGGAAAGGTAAAAGGCACTCATACTCCGGTCCCAGGTAAAGTACTTTTTTGGTGCCGTTGTGTGTGTGCTCGAAGCTATTTCCTTTAGATCCTGCAATTGCATCTTTTTGTTTCTTGTTTACACTAGTTTTGCATAATGGACAACAATGAGCTTCTTATTCTATTTCCTGATTTAAGACATGGATGGTTTGATCCAAAAATTAAAAAACCCATGGAACATATTAGCATGAATACTTTGAATACCATTGTTGCTAATGATATGGAAAATTCTAAGCTTGGGGAAGCTGGTTTTGATGAGCATGATCTTTTTAGTCCACCAAGCATTGAGGAGGAAATTTACTTTGATGATACTTTGCCTCCTATTTATGATGATTATAATGATAGTGGTCTTTTGGTGCCACCTACTATGGAGAGTAAATTTTGTTGTGATTATACTATGCCTCCAATATTTGATGATGAGAATAATAATGATAGCTACTTTGTTGAATTTGCTCCCACTACAACTAATAAAATTGATTATGCTTATGTTGGGAGTAGTAATAATTTTATGCATGAGACTCATGATAAGAATGCTTTATGTGATAGTTATATTGTTGAGTTTTCTCATGATGCTACTGAAAGTTATTATGAGAGAGGAAAATATGGTTGTAGAAATTTTCATGTTACTAAAATGCCTCTCTATGTGCTGAAATTTTTGAAGCTACACTTGTTTTATCTTCCTATGCTTGTTACTTTGCTCTTCATGAACTTGTTTATTTACAATATTCCTATGCATAGGAAGCATGTTAGACTTAAATGTGTTTTGAATTTGCCTCTTGATGCTCTCTTTTGCTTCAACTATTATTTCTTGCGAGTGCATCATTAAAACTGCTGAGCCCATCTTAATGGCTATAAAGAAAGAACTTCTTGGGAGATAACCCATGTGTTTATTTTGCTACAGTAATTTTGTTTTATATTTGAGTCTTGGAAGTTGTTACTACTGTAGCAACCTCTCCTTATCTTATTTTAATGCATTTGTTGTGCCAAGTAAAGTCTTTGATAGTAAAGTTGGTACTAGATTTGGATTGCTGCATGCGATATGCAGTTTCTTTGCTGTCACGAATTTCGACCTGCCCTCTCGTAGGTAGCTCATAAAAATATACCAATTTACGTGCGTGATCCTCGGATATGTACGCAACTTTAATTCAATTTGGGCATTTTCATTTGAGCAAGTCTGGTGCCTCAATAAAATCCATCTTTACGGACTGTTCTGTTTTGACAGATTCTGCCTTTTATTTCGCATTGCCTCTTTTGCTATGGTGGATGAATTACTTTGTTCCATTAATGTCCGAGTAGCTTTATGCAATGTCCGAAGTGTTAAGAATGATTGTGTCACCTCTGAACATGTTAATTTTTATTGTGCACTAACCCTCTAATGAGTTGTTTCGAGTTTGGTGTGGAGGAAGTTTTCAAGGGTCAAGAGAGGAGGATGATATACTATGATCAAGAAGAGTGAAGAGTCTAAGCTTGGGGATGCCCCCGTGGTTCATCCCTGCATATTTCAAGAAGACTCAAGCATCTAAGCTTGGGGATTCCCAAGGCATCCCCTTCTTCATCGACAAATTATCAGGTTTCTTCTCTTGAAACTATATTTTTATTCGGCCACATCTTATGTACTTTACTTGGAGCGTCTGTGTGCTTTTGTTTTTGTTTTTGTTTGAATAAATGCTTGTGTGGGAGAGAGACACGCTCCGCTGGTTCATATGAACACATGTGTTCTTAGCTTTTATTTTTCATGACGAAGGTTGAAACTGCTTCGTTAATTGTTATATGGTTGGAAACGGAAAATGCTACATGTAGTAATTGGTAGAATGTCTTGAATAATTTGATACTTGGCAATTGTTGTGCTCATGTTTAAGCTCTTGCATCATATACTTTGCACCTATTAATGAAGAAACACCTAGAGCTTGCTAAATTTGGTTTGCATAATTGGTCTCTCTAAAGTCTAGATAATTTCTAGTATTGAGTTTGAACAACAAGGAAGACGGTGTAGAGTCTTATAATGTTTACAATATGTCTTTTATGTGAGTTTTGCTGCACCGTTCATCCTTGTGTTTGTTTCAAATAAACCTTGCTAGCCTAAACCTTGTATCGAGAGGGAATACTTCTCATGCATCCAAAATCCTTGAGCCAACCACTATGCCATTTGTTTCCACCATACCTACCTACTACATGGTATTTCTCCGCCATTCCAAAGTAAATTGCTTGAGTGCTACCTTTAAAATTCCATCATTCGCCTTTACAATATATAGCTCATGGGACAAAATAGCCTAAAAACTATTGTGGTATTGAATATGTACTTATGCACTTTATCTCTTATTAAGTTGCTTGTTGTGCGATAACCATGTTTCGGGGACGCCATCAACTATTCTTTGTTGAATATCATGTGAGTTGCTATGCATGTCCGTCTTGTCTGAAGTAAGAGAGATCTACCACCTTAATGGTTGGAGCATGCATATTGATAGAGAAGAACATTGGGCCGCTAACTAAAGCCATGAATCATGGTGGAAGTTTCAATTTTGGACATATATCCTCAATCTCATATGAGAACACTAATTGTTGCCACATGCTTATGCATTAAAGAGGAGTCCATTATCTGTTGTCCATGTTGTCCCGGTATGGATGTCTAAGTTGAGAATAATCAAAAGCGAGAAATCCAAAATGCGAGCTTTCTCCTTAGACCTTTGTACAGGTGGAATGGAGGTACCCCATTGTGACACTCGGTTAAAACATGTGTATTGCGATGATCCGGTAGTCCAAGCTAATTAGGACAAGGTGCGGGCACTATTAGTATACTATGCATGAGGCTTGCAACTTGTAAGATATAATTTACATGATACATATGCTTTATTACTACCGTTGACAAAATTGTTTCTTGTTTTCAAAATAAAAGCTCTAGCACAAATATAGCAATCAATGCTTTCCTCTGCGAAGGACCTTTCTTTTACTTTTTATGTTGAGTCAGTTCACCTATCTCTCTCCACCTCAAGAAGCAAACACTTGTGTGAACCGTGCATTGATTCCTACATACTTGCATATTGCACTTGTTATATTACTCTATGTTGACAATTATCCATGAGATATACATGTTATAAGTTGAAAGCAACCGCTGAAACTTAATCTTCTTTTGTGTTGCTTCAATACCTTTACTTTGATTTATTGCTTTATGAGTTAACTCTTATGCAAGACTTATTGATGCTTGTCTTTAAGTACTATTCATGAAAAGTCTTTGCTTTATGATTCATTTGTTTACTCATGTCATTACCATTGTTTTGATCGCTGCATTCATTACATATGTTTACAATAGTATGATCAAGGTTATGATGGCATGTCACTCCAGAAATTATCTTTGTTATCGTTTACACTGCTCGGGACGAGCAGGAACTAAGCTTGGGGATGCTGATACGTCTCCGACGTATCGATAATTTCTTATGTTCCATGCCACATTATTGATGATATCTACATGTTTTATACATACTTTATGTCATATTTATGCGTTTTCCGGAACTAACCTATTGACGAGATGCCGAAGGGCCGGTTCTCGTTTTCTGCTGTTTTTGGTTTCGAAATCCTAGTAAGGAAATATTCTCGGAATTGGACGAAATCAACGCCCAGGTTCCTATTTTTCCCGGAAGCATCCAGAACACCCGAGAGAGGCCAGAGGGGGGCCACAGGCCCACCACACATGACCCCGGCGCGGCCTGGGGGTGGCCCGCGCCCCCCTAGCGTGTCGTCGCCTATATAAAGGTCCCTGACCTAAAACTTCGAGACGGAAAAGCCACGGTACGAGAAACCTTCCAGAGCCACCACCATTGCGAAGCCAAGATCTGGGGGACATGAGTCTCTGTTCCGGCACGCCGCCGGGACGGGGAAGTGCCCCCGGAAGGCTCCTCCATCAACACCACCGCCATCTCCATCACCGCTGCTGTCTCCCATGAGGAGGGAGTAGTTCTCCATCGAGGCTAAGGGCTGTACCGGTAGCTATGTGGTTCATCTCTCTCCTATGTACTTCAATACAATAATCTCATGAGCTGCCTTACATGATTGAGATTCATATGATGATGCTTGTAATCTAGATGTCATTATGCTAGTCAAGTGGGTTTTACTTATGTGATCTCCGGAGACTCCTTGTCCCACGTGTGTAAAGGTGACAGTGTGTGCACCGTGTGGGTCTCTTAGGCTATATTTCAAAGAATACTTATTCACTGTTATGAATGGCATAGTGAAGTGCTTATTTATATCTCTTTATGATTGCAATGTGTTTTGTATCACAATTTATCTATGTGCTACTCTAGTGATGTTATTAAAGTAGTTTTATTCCTCCTGCATGGTGTAATGGTGACAGTGTGTGCATCCGTGTTAGTACTTGGCGTAGGCTATGATTATGATCTCTTGGAGATTATGAAGTTAACTATTGCTATGATAGTATTGATGTGATCTATTCCTCCTACATAGTGTGAAGGTGACAGTGTGCATGCTATGTTAGTACTTGGTTTAGTCGTGTTGATCTTTCATGCACTCTAAGGTTATTTAAATATGAACATTGAATATTGTGGAGCTTGTTAACTCCGGCATTGAGGGTTCGTGTAATCCTACGCAATGGTGTTCATCATCCAACAAAAGAGTGTAGAGTATGCATTTATTTATTCTGTTATGTGATCAATGTTGAGAGTGTCCACTAGTGAAAGTACGATCCCTAGGCCTTGTTCCTAAATATCGCTATCGCTGCTTGTTTACTTGTTTTACTTGCGTTACTACTCGCTGCGTTACTACTGCTTGTTTATTGTCCTGGGCAAAGCACTTTTCTGGTGCCATTGCCATTGCTCATATATATTCATACCACCTGTATTTCACTATCTCTTCGCCGAACTAGTGCACCTATTAGGTGTGTTGGGGACACAAGAGACTTCTTGCTTTGTGGTTGCAGGGTTGCATGAGAGGGATATCTTTGACCTCTTCCTCCCTGAGATCGATAAACCTTGGGTGATCCACTTAAGGGAAACTTGTTGCTGTTCTACAAACCTCTGCTCTTGGAGGCCCAACACTGTCTACAAGAATAGAAGCTCCCGTAGACATCAAAAGGCTCCCCAATTTAGGGTATAGGTTTTAGGGTTTAGGGGAGCTAGTTTTTCACCATTAAACCTTCCACCACACTTTCACACATATCATAGGTCCACATGCAAGATTTGGTGGGATTCCGGTGCTCCGGCGGTCATTCTCACCCTCCTCCCCAAAAAACAGAGGTATGTGTGCTCCGGCGGGTGTACCCCCTAGATTTCTCCGCGCGAGGTTCCACCAATGTAGTTTTTAATTGTTTTAGGTTTGTTTAGCACATACACATGCAAAACCAAGCTTGGGAACCTTTGGCACATTGTATCCTCCGGCATACCAGCAGCTAGCCATTATCACATGAGCTTCCTTGATCTACTGGTTAGGGTTAGGTTTAGGTTTAGGGTTAGGGTTAGGGTTGGAGTTAGGATTTAGGGTTAGGGTTTAGGTTCAAGGTTAGGATTTAGGGTTAGGGTTAGGTTTAGGTTTAGGGTTAGGTTTAGGGTTTAGGATTTAGGGTCATGCAGCTCCTCTGTCAGCAACTGAAGTTGCATTACTCGAAGCCTCCCTAGTTTGGGTTTAGGGTTTAGGGGAGATATTTTTTCACAATTACACCTTCCACCACACTTTCACACAGATCATAGGCCCACATGCAAGATTTGGTGGGATTTCGGTGCTCCGGTGGTCATTCTCCCCCTCCTCCCCCAAAAACAGCGGTATGTGTGCCCCGGCTGGTCTACCCCCTGTATTTCTCCGTGCGAGGTTCCACCAATGTACTTTTTCATTGTTTTAGGTTTGTTTAGGACATATACACATGGAAAACAAAGCTTGGGACCCTTTGGCACATGGTAGCCTCCGGCATACCCGCAGCTAGCCATTATCACATGAGCTACCTTGATCTATTGGTTAGGGTTAGGTTTAGGGTTTAGGGTTAGTGTTAGGGTTAGGGTTAGGATTTAGGGTTAGGGTTTAGGGTTAGGGTTAGGATTTGGGGTTAGGGTTAGGTTTAGGGTTTAGTGTTAGGGTTCAGGATTTAGGGTTTTGATGCTCCCGTGTCAGCAGCTGCAGTTAGGGTTAGGGTTAGGATTCCGGTGCTCCGGCGGTCGTTCTCCCCCTCCTCCGGTGCTCCGGCGGTCGTTCTCCCCTCCCCCCACAAAACAATGGTATGTGTGTGCCCCGGCGGGTCTACCCCCCTATATTTCTCCGCGCGAGGTATATATGGTACCGTGTTCTCTGCGTCTGTCTACCGAGTAAAGCCTTGTTGTAAAGCAAATGATTGGTGTCATTTACCAGAAATTTAAAAGTCATCCAGGGACAACCTAAAAGAAGCATTGTGGGAATGGTGAAAAAAATGTAGCCATGCATAAGTGCACGACAAAGACTGATGTCGTGCATAAGTGCACGCCAAAGAGTGTTGCCGCACGGCAAAGTCTCTGTGCCGCACGACAAAGTGCCTTTGCCGCACGACGAAGGGCTGCGCACGGCAAAGGTGTCGATAAGGAAACCCACATGGTGCGTCCCGACCATAGAAAAACGCACTCGCGCCCCCATCCGAATCCTCAACCCCTCCTCTGCGCCCCGCCCGAGCCACCGCCGGACACACCTGCTACGCGCACGCCGTCGCCAACGCCGCTGCTGCCTCGCGTTGTCCCCCGCTGATATGCCAGTACCTGCTGCGCTTGCCTGCTCCCCCGCTGAGCCGCCACCACCTGCTGCTGTCTGCGCCTCCTCCCCCACCGAGCCGCCACCAACTACTACTGCTCGCCTGCTGCTCCGGCCGCCACCAGCCTGCTGCTGCCAGCCTGCTGCTCCGGCCGCCACCACCCACCAGCCGCGTCAGCTCCGGCAGCCACCACACGGACGAGCTGTCGCGCCCCTGCATGTAAGGTAAGAGTAGATTTTATTGTATAGATTTTAGATGATTTTAATGTATAGATTTAGATGATTTTGCGTATTGTAGGATTTAGATGATTTAGATGCATTTTGTGTACAAATTTAGATGATGGTTCGAAGTGGACACGGGAGGGGGGGGGGGCATGGGGGCGGCGTGGGGGGCGGTGTCGCGGGGATTTTACAGGATTTAGATGCATTTAGTGTATAAATTTAGTTGATTTAGATGCATTTAATGTATACATTTGCATGACTAATTTATTTTCTCGCAATGCAGGCGATGCTTCGTGGTGAACACGGGGTGCGGCGTCACGGGGGTGTTTGACGGGCCATCCCGGATCTTCTTTGGCGATTCTCTCAGAGGGTCGTTTCTCTTCTTCTTCGGCTGTCGATCACGCTTCGAGGGTGAGAATCCGTTCGCCTCTCTTGTACCTAGGTTTTTTTGTGTGTGTATAGATCACCAAGTCTGTCGCGATACCTAGGCGTCTCTTCCCGACCGTAAGGGTTACGCGGATAAATATGCATTAGTGGTCTCACATATTATGAACCGTAACTCTTACGGCATTTATCGGGACAGCCGGTGGATGCGTAGTTGGGTACGTTCTCCCTGCTCTACCACGATCCGAGACATGATTCCGGTAGCGCCTCCCTATTGTTCTCCGGATGCACACCCCTCTCAACTTTTTGCCGAGACGTGTATCGGGAGTGCAACGGGGAGGTGCTTCCAAAATTCTGTCTCGGATCGGGGTAGAGCAGGGAGAATGTACTCAATCTACAGATCTGGCGGCTGCTAGGAGCCCACCTAGTAGAGTTTCAGGTTGATGCACACGTAAAAAAATAAAAATCTGATGCATATATTTCCTATTTGATATAAATGCTATGTTTGTCTGTTTTGGTGTTGATTAGAGGATGGACAATCGTGGCTGGATGTACGATGGCAGAATCAGTCAGTGGAACTATACTGATGAATGGGGAGAAAAGACCGAGCAGTTTGTGGATAGGGCGTTTGACATCCCTACTAGACCTAGAACATTTTAGTGCCCTTGTAGTAAGGGCGCTAACCAAAAGCCACAGGACAAGGAAACTATGAGTAATTGCTCAAGTTTGGGTTCACACCATCCTACAAGACTTGGACTTTTCATGGAGAAGAGGCAAAGAAACATGCTAGGAAGGAGGTGCGGCAGATTCAACCTAGGGGAGAATATGGCACTGGGTTTGATAGGTGATTAGAAAACTTGGCTAATGGTAATGTCCCTGAAAGCCCTCATGTAGAGGCGGAGACACCTCAGGATACGGAGACAAGTGAGGACCCGGAGGAAAACATAAAGGAGTATTATGAGGCTATGTTTGCTTCGCAGAAACCCGTACATGAAAATACAGAGGTTACCCAACTAGATGCCATCGCTTGCCTTACGGCCTTGAAGTGCCACATGAACTTGTGCAGAGATGGGTTCGATGAACTTCTGGTCGTCGTCGACAGCATTCTGCCAAAAGTGCACCTCTTGCCGCAAAACTTCTACTATTCGACCCAATTGCTCAGTGACCTTAAGATGTCATCTCAGCAGATACACACTTGTACAAAGGGATGCATGCTATTTAGAGAGGAGCATGCTGACAAAAATTATTGCATCAGATGCAATTCCTCTAGGTACTTTGAGGTACACCGCAATGGTGATGGCAGCAGAGGCAGACCACGATTGCCAAGAATATCCTCCGCTATCTTCCTACCGAGGATCCAACGGCTCTTCATGACTGAGGATACTTCCCATCAGATGAGGTGGACTGTAGAAGGAAACAGATACACCGACAATATGATCCATCCGTCATATGGTAGTGCATGGAAGAACTTTGTCAAGAAATTTCCACTGAAAGCAGGTTACCCGAGGAGCGTAGCAGTTGAGATATCAACCGATGGGTTCAATCCATATGGTATGTCGGCTGTAGTATACTGTTGTTGGTCAGTGTTTGTTATTCCCATGAATCTTCCCCCTGGCGTCTGCATGATATCATAGAACATGTTTATGTTGATGATAGTCCCAGGGCCCAAATACCCAGGTAAGGACATGAATGTGTACCTGGAACCGCTGGTTGATGACTTTGTTCATGGCTGGGAAGGTCGCGGGATCCGAACATATGACACATCAAAGAAGGAGTACTTCGATATGTATGTCTGGTAACACACGTCCCTGCATGACCTGCCAGCACATGCCTTGTTCTGCGGGTGGTGTACCCATGGGAAGTGGCCTTGCCCATAGTGCAGGCAGGCCGTGACTTTCTTCTGGCTAAACAAGGGAGGCAAGTATTCATGCTTTGATGAAGCTCGACAGTTTCTTGGTGGCAAGTCAAGTGGCTCGAAGCCGTACAAAACGAACCTACATGAGCGGACCTTGATGCACTCGTATTTCTTGAACACCATGGTGGAAGTGAAGCCATACATCAAGTAAGTGCTAACCATTTAGTTAGTCGCAAACATTCACATCCTTGATGCACTCGTATGTTCGTGGCTAACTATTCCTCTTTTCAACAGTACAGACAATTTACGGCTATACATTGGAAGAATACCCACAGGGAGCCTACCCCAGAGGAATCCACGGAAATTTTCGATAAGGGCGGCGGTTTCGGTTTGTTTGGTACTATTCTATCCAAGTTTGCTTGCACTTCCGACATTTATCGGTCATTTCTCGTTTTAAACTTCTCGTGCTAAACATGTAGGCAAGAACTGACAAAGAGATGAAGTCAGAGCTAAGAAAAAATTCTAGGGGCTTTAACCATTCTGTCGACACGTTCAACTCCTATGACGTGAACGAGTATCTCTTCCAGACCCATAAATACACAACAATCCGGCCCAGCGCGAAGACAATAAATAGCGGGGTGGTATGTCAAGGTGATGATGGGCTCCATTACTATGGAAGAGTCGAGGGTATATACGAGTTAAATTACGGGTTTGACAAAGGGCTAAATCCCATTGTCTTGAAATGTCATTGGTTCGACCCACGTCGGGTGAGTCGGGATCAAGAAATGGGTTGGTAGAAGTTGAAAGGAGCTTTGTTTATAAGGGAGAGGATGTGTACATTTTTGCTACCCAGGCCTTTCAAGTATTCTATCTCATGTACGCGTGCAAAAGCCTGAAAAAACGTCTACATGGATAGGATGCTGTGATGATGGTACCTTCACACAATAGGCCGCTGTGGTGACCCTGCATACCACTGCATGTTGTAGTATGCCAGTCGTTGATATAACATTCACGAAGTACCATTCCGCAAATATTACATCCCTCAGAGTAGTACAACAGAACATAGCAGGTCCATAACTCATTCATTTATTATTACAAGCATAATACACATATCGTCTCGGAGCTCCTCTTGGGTCCTAAGAGGAATACTCCTGGGTTCGAGGCGAACCCAACTTAACTTACAATATAGAAGTTTCATTAAGTTATACATTTATTTCCTCGAGCAACTAAGTACTAAGAGTTCGCACTGCTCGGCTAATACTACTACTCGGTGCTTCTAGGCTTGATCTCCTCCGGAAGCCTCCCCGGTTCCGTAGACTATGAGGTAGTCTATGCCTTCAATACCTCCAGAGAGGTCTGGTTCTTCATAGCCGATGATTTCGGCTCCTTCAGGGTTGTCGTAGTCCTCCTCCAGACGATTCAGACAATCTAAGCAAGGGATTTAAGAGTGGGATGAGTACGAGCGTACTCAACAAGTTCATTATAGATAAGAGGTGTTTAATGCACTAGCTACGATATTAGACCAGAAAGTCTAATACCAATGCAGGTTTTGATAAACATTTCTTCAAGAGATTGCTTTTATTTCAAAGAGCTATGTCCGTCAGCCTTCACCGGTTTACTAGAACTTCATGGAGCTCCTTTCCGGCCGCGTTCGCAGTTCCATATCCCGGAACAGGGAGTGACGAGTCACGGTTCTTTACACTCTGCGAGAGGTGTGTTGCTTTACCCATAAGAGATCTTAACCTTGGTGCCAACCGGGCAGCTTTCCCGTCCACACTTCCTTCGGTGTGAGGCCCGGTATAAGGTCTAGCCAATCATGTACCTCCGCTACCTCGAACACCCACCCTTTGTTGCATGCCCCGACCCTGGGTCCACGCCGGTCCCATTATTCCCGTAGATTTCAGGGTGGACCCCGACCACGACGTCAATGCAGGGCTCTACCATACATTCCTACGCCGGTAGCTGCAACCCATCATAGACCGCAATACCGTGGGGACTTAAGGCTTCCCCAGCCTACCGCTTGTTCTTCGGGCGACAAGTGTCTACGAACATTGCCGTGGGGACTTAAGGCTTCCCCAGCCTACCGCTCGCCCTCGACAGATACAAGTGTCTACGGTAAAGCGCATCCGTTGATGAACAAGAGGTGGAAACACTTTTGGCTACTCCGTCCCACTCCGGATCTTATGGTTAACACAGGTATTACGGCACAAGAATCACTGGACGACATTTTTTGTTTAATCCTAGATGGATATAAACCCTTGCAATGGAACCTCCACCATATCCACACAATCCATGGTTCCATTGCCCACCACATAGTCATATTCATAGTTATGAAAGTAGTGGTTTTGGTTTTTATGCAATAGTGATAATCATAGTACTTTGCAAGTAATTTGATAAAGATACTCAAATGACATGAGCAAGTGATGAACTTGCCTGAACACTGCAAAGTTTTGCAGTTGGATGGTGTGGACTGACCCTTGTCCTCTGGTTCTGAAAAATAGCATCATTGTCCGATAAGGGCAATGGTTAAAGAAGCAATTATGCATGATTCCAGTTTTAGGGTTTGTTCCCCCCTTCCGATGACATTATTATTTCATGTAAGAGGTTAATACTAAGATTGATTTGGAGATACTCTATTTAAAGTAAAATTACAACCTTGAAATGTTGTCAAGGTGTTTTTAAAGTCCAAAGACATTTTTGGACTTATTTTCATTATTGAAAATATTAGGTGTGATTTAAATGATTATTTCAATCATCAAATTAAGATTTATTCTTAATTGTCTTAAAAAATTCTCTTTGATATTTTATTTAGATAGAGAATTTTATGCTGATCAATTTTCATATTTTTAATTATTTTTTTAGAGCTTTGAATCATTTCCTATTAATTTTCAAAGTTTCTGGTTTATTTGAAAACGTGAAATGTCATATTTACCCCTTGGCCCACCTGTCAGGGTGGCCCAGTGGGTTAACCCTAACCCGAGCCGCACTTGGGCTCGGTCGGCCCACTCGCCCCTTTCTTCCTCGCGCATAACCCTAATCCCCCTTGTCCTCTCGCGACGTTGCGGTCGCCTCGCCGCCGCCGCATCAATCCGACCGCCACCGGCCCTCCCCGCCGGCGAGGTCGGTGCCAATCGAGCCGCCGCTCGACGGCGCATCTATGGGTCCACGTCGATTTGGCTTTCGCCGCCGTTCCTACTCGCCCCCAACCCTGCTGCGCCTCAATCGCCTGGATCCGTGAAGATCCGCCGTTCACCGGCGTCCCTGGCGCCGTGGCGCCGCCGTGATGAAGCTGGCGTTGCGGCGAGGTGGTGGCCTGGCCCGGCTTGGCCTGGCGCCGCCGTTAGCCCGGCGTGTGCCGCCGTGCCGCCAAGGTTGCGCGTCTCTGCTTCGCCTGTAAGTGGCTCCCTCTCTTTCTTCTTCCTCTACTCCGCCTCCTAGCTGAGCTACGACTGTCTCCATCGCTGCTCGCCTACATGTGCCTATGGCTTCTAGCTAATGTGCTTGCTCTACTATTATGCGTATGCTGCTTGCTGTGCTGCTACTGCCATGCTTGCCCTAGTCTATGCTCGTGTGCAAAGCTTACTGTGGCTTGTGCTTCCTTTATTTCTAGTCTCTGCTCACCCTTGGGTTTACACCTGCTATAATCTGTCTAGTTGCTCATCTGAGCATCACTAGCCATTGGTGTTGCTTGCTGGCTTGTGTTGTGATATGCTCTGCCCCCCTTAGTTCATTACTGTGAGTGAATCTTGCTGTTTAGCAAGAGAAAATATTGTTTGTGTGGTGATTATTGAGTTCGGCTTATGGTAGGCTTGGCCTTGCTTAATTGTTGACCATATACATCAATTCCTTGATGATATGCTTCGGATACAATTATAAAATTGGTTTATGTGTTAGCTCGTGATGCAATTGTTGCTTAACTGTGGCTGCTTAATTTATATAATTCCTATGTGATGCCATTAATTGATTCTAGCATGCAGTGGCATGCCCTAGCAGGCTCTGGTGATCAATTGATCACCACTTTCTTGTGGCTTACATGCTTACTCATTGCCTGTGTCTATCTGGTGCTCATCTTGGTGTCTGTGTGACACATGCACTTGTGCTAGTGAGTGTTAATGCTTGCTCAAGCATCATCTGATGCTTGCAGTGAGCCATTGGGTCACTGGCAAGATGTTAGTGCTTGGTTACTTGTCCGTTTCATTTATCTGTAATTCCATGCTTGGCTAAATAGATAAATGATGTGAACTGTTTATCAGTAATGATCATCTTACAATTAATAAGATTGAGCTAGAGGGATGCCAATCAATTATTGGGAACCCTAGCTCCATTTGAACCCTTCTGGGTAATGATATACTGCTTTGGTGACTTTCTTGTGTGGCTAGGTAGCTGTTGTGACACTAGCAGGCTTTGTCTGCTAGAAATGGTTGCTCCTACCCCTGTTGGATGCTTCTGTGCACTAATCCTGGTAGTCTTTCATAGGCTGCTAGGTTATTTGATGTTGAAATCATACTTGGACAGATAATCTGTCCAATAATCTGATGGCTTAGCTAGTTGTGTGTTGCTAGGTGAATCTCGGGTAGCTAGATAGGGATTAGTTCCTTGCTTGGATTTCCCTGGTTAAGTCACTTTTAATTCTATTGGCTCGATCAG
The DNA here is from genome assembly GCF_022539505.1 of Lolium rigidum. Taxonomy (NCBI): domain Eukaryota; kingdom Viridiplantae; phylum Streptophyta; class Magnoliopsida; order Poales; family Poaceae; genus Lolium; species Lolium rigidum. The sequence continues at coordinate 227,957,726 of NC_061513.1, read as the reverse complement.
TGTTCCCTTGGATCCATTCCTAATGGTTGTACCCTTATTTTGCTTGCATCATATGGCTGGTAGCCAAATGATGATACAAACAGGGTACTCACACCCTTTTGCTTGTGTGTGATTGATGCATATGCTTATTTATGAGCAACACAGATGCTTGCTCATGATGCTTTGTGTATACCTCACTCCAGCTCCTAGAAATTGGGTGTTGGTGTAGAGGATGGCTTCTGGTTGCTTGGTTTGCTTTAAGGATGAGCTGGTGCTTGTCCTGCTCCTCCTTGTGAGCTTGTGAAGCTTGATTTGATTCTGTGGTGATTTTGGACAGGTTGAACAGCTCTGGCTGTTCTTCCTGTTCTTGTTGTTCTTGGTGTTCTTACCCTTTGGAGATTCTGCCGATGAGCTGCTAGGGTTTCTGGCTGTGAAAAGGTTTTATATGAACCTAAGTTGGCTCCTCTGGTCGACAGCTTGGCCTGGCACCAATTTGGTGACTCTCCTGGTTGTGTGTGTGTGCTGTGGTACATGCACAGTGCCTTGTGAGCTACTAGGCTGTGTGTGTGTACCAGTACTTGGTATCTAGCTTGGTCCTTGGCTGTGAGATGATCAGCTCGGCGAGCTGATCCATATCTCGCTCAATTTCAATTTTCTTCTAACCTGCCAAGTGGCAATGCCACTTGGCATAATACTTTGCTTTGTTGTGTTTGTGTGCGGGGTATAAGTGAACTGATCAAGATGATCCAGGAAGATGATCAAGTCCAAGATCAAATGAAGACTACTTTGTAGTATTTAGGATAGATTCATTCCTTTGTAATCTTTCTTTTTATTTTCTTTTCTATTTTTCTTTCCAATTGGTGTAATGTGTTGTAATAATTCATATTACTATTCGGATATTGTAAATGACATTGTATTGTGTGTGATTATCAATAAAGCTCCCATTTTCCTTAATGAGCTTTATATAATTGTTGTATTATTTATAATCTTGATTAATGATAATTGTTTATTA
>NC_061513.1:227812011-227956635 GCF_022539505.1 Lolium rigidum | reverse complement strand
ATTGAGAACAACTTGGAGGTTGCCGGAGTCGGCGATAATGAGAAGGTTCTGTTTGCCACTCATTACCTCTCCGGACCTGCCCGCGCTTGGTGGGAAAATGTCAAAGCTATTCAAGCCGAAGGACACGTCATCGAGCTGGGAAGAATTCAAGACCAAGTTCCGCAAGACCCACATCCCCTCAGGACTGATCAAGCTCATGAAGGATAAGTTCATGAATCTGAAGCAGGGGAGCATGTCCGTGGTGGACTACATGGATAAATTCACCACTCTGTCCCGGTATGCTCCAGAAGACACCGACACCGAAGAGAAGAAGAAAGATCGCTTCTTGAATGGTCTGCATGATGAGATGCAGAGTATCTTGGTGGCCGTTCCATACCCAGACCTCGAGTCGCTTGTTGATGCCTCTATTATGGTGGAGAGCAAGCGCAAGAGTGCGTTTGAGAACCGCAAGCGCAAGGCGATGATGCAGCAAGGCAGCTCCAGCACTCAGCGCCCCCGCAGCTTCCCTCCGCCAAGGCCGGCGCCCCAGCAGCAGAGGGCACCACCCCCTGCACCTCGCCCCAACAACCCCAACCGCAACTACAACCCTCAGCGTTCTGGAGGAAGCAGCTACAACCCCAACTACAATCGCCAGAGCAACACTGTCCGCCCCGCCACCACTGGATGCTATACCTGCGGTCAGCCCGGTCATTTCTCCAAGGAGTGCCCCAACCGAGCTACTTCTGGACAGCGCCCCAATGCGCCCAAGCCTAATCCGGGACAAGCTCGCACTGCTGCTGGAAGGAATCTGAATCAGAAGAAGCCAGCTGGACCAGCTAGGGGACACCTCAACCACGTCAATGCTGAGCAAGCTCAGGAAGCTCCGGATATTGTTCTGGTACGTTCCCCGTCAACTCAGTACCCTCGACTGTTTTGTTTGACTCCGGTGCATCGCATTCTTTCGTTACCAAGACCTTTGTGAGAAAAGGAGGTTTAACCCCCACCCCCATGAAGCGACCTATGTTAGTGCAAATCCCTGGATCCACTAGCAAAACCCAAAGTTCTTGCAAGGAGGTCCCCATAGAAATTCAGGGAAAACGTTTTCACGCGGATCTGATTGTGTTGGGTGAGCAAGGCCTAGAGGTTATTCTAGGGATGAATTGGATGGTTAAGTATAAGGGCCATATAGATTGTGTTCGCCGAGCCATAACCTTGACTGCTGAGGACGGAGAAGTAGTTGAGCATGTGGCGACCATACCTTCATCGAAGGTCTTATGCAAGAAGAGTGTCGCTAGCCCAGCCCTGCATGAAGTACCCATAGCTTGTGAGTATCCTGAGGTTTTCCCCGATGAGCTACCCGGTATGCCCCCTGATCGGGATATCGAGTTTATCATCGAGCTAGTCCCCGGAACCGCCCCCATCGCTCAGCGACCTTACCGGATGAACCCACAAGAATTAGTTGAGTTGAAGAAGCAGTTGGACGATATGTTGAGAAAAGGATTAATCCGCCCAAGCGCATCACCCTGGGGATCTCCCGTTATCTTTGTGGATAAGCGAGACGGTACTATCCGCCTGTGCGTGGATTACCGGAAACTAAATGACGTCACCATCAAGAATAAATACCCCCTCCCGAAGATTGAAGACCTATTCGACCAGATGAATGGTGCCCGCATTTTCTCCAAAATTGATCTCCGAACTGGTTATCATCAACTCAAGGTTCGAGAGTCAGACATCCCCAAGACTGCTTTCACCACACGGTATGGACTTTTTGAATATACCGTGATGTCTTTCGGACTGACCAATGCTCCTGCCTATTTCATGAATCTCATGAACAAGGTGTTCATGAAGTACCTCGACAAGTTCGTCGTGGTTTTCATCGACGATATTCTGATCTACTCAAAGAGTGAAGAAGAGCATGCTGAACATCTGCGGATTGTTCTGGGAACGCTCAGAGACCATCAGCTTTACGCCAAGTTTAGTAAATGTGAGTTTTGGCTGAAAGAGGTAGGATTTCTAGGTCACGTCATATCTGCCGGAGGAGTGTCTGTCGACCCGTCCAAAATTCAGTCCATCATGGAGAAGAAAGCCCCTACCAATCAGACTGAAGTCCGCGCCTTTTTAGGATTGGCGGGATATTACCGCAAGTTTGTTGAGGGATTCTCCAGCATTGCGAGACCCTTAACACAGCTCTTGAAGAAGGATAAGAAGTTTGAGTGGACCGACAAATGTGAGGCCAGTTTTCAGGAACTCAAGAAGAGGTTAGTCACAGCCCCGTCTTGACCATGCCCGATATTACCAAGGATTTTGATGTGTACTGCGATGCATCAAAACTTGGATTGGGAAGTGTGCTGATGCAAGAAGGAAAGGTGATAGCCTATTTGTCAAGACAACTTCGACCGCACGAGATGAATTACCCCACGCACGACTTGGAGCTTGCTGCGGTAGTTCATGCCCTGAAGACCTGGCGCCATTATCTAGTGGGAAATCGTTGCGAAATCTACACCGACCACAAGAGTTTGAAGTACATCTTCACCCAGCGGGAGCTGAACATGAGGCAGAGCAGATGGATGGAACTCATCAAGGACTATGACCTCGGTATTCATTATCATCCCGGTAAAGCCAATGTGGTAGCTGATGCCCTTAGTCGAGAGCCCTGTTCGCTGAACGCCCTTATCAAGATTGCTCAACCTAAGCTGTATGAAGAACTGGAGGAGTTCGGCCTCGAACTCGTTAGCCATGGTTTCCTGGCCAATCTTGAATTGAAGCCTACCTTATTCGATCAAATCAAAGAAGCTCAAGTGGGTCATGAGAGTATTGAAGGAATCAAGCGTAGGATGAATAGGGAAGAAGTTCCTGGTTTTGAGGTTGACGCCAAAGGAGTTTTGTGGTACAAGGGACGCTTGTGTGTACCTAATGTTGAAGACCTGAAGCAACTCATCATGAAGGAAGCTCACGACACCCCATACTCAATCCACCCCGGAGGAACCAAGATGTATCAAGATCTGAAGAAACAATTCTGGTGGCACGGTATGAAGCGCGAGATCGCCTTTTTCATTGCTCGCTGCGACGTGTGCCAGAAAGTGAAGGCTGAACATCAGCGACCAGCTGGACTACTCCAACCCCTCCAAGTTCCTGAGTGGAAATGGGAAGAAGTTGGGATGGATTTCATCACCGGACTCCCTACATCCCAACGTGGCCATGACTCTATCTGGGTTATTGTTGACCGACTTACCAAAGTTGCTCATTTCATCCCCGTGAAGACCAAGTATAATAGCGCCAGACTAGCTGATCTATACATATCCAGAATCGTGAGTCTCCACGGTGTTCCTAAGCGGATCGTATCGGATCGTGGTACCCAATTCACCTCGAGATTCTGGAAGAGCCTTCATGAAGCCCTCGGTACCAAGCTCGCCTTCAGCACTGCTTATCACCCGCAGACAGGTGGCCAGACCGAAAGAGTAAATCAGATCCTTGAAGATATGCTTCGTGCTTGTGTTCTCGCCTATGGAGCCAAATGGGAAGATTGTCTCCCCTTCGCGGAATTCTCTTACAACAATAGCTACCAAGCTAGTCTGCAGATGGCCCCCTTTGAAGCTCTATATGGTCGCCGTTGTCGAACCCCTCTCAACTGGTCCGAGACCGGAGATAGTCAAGTCTTTGGACCTGACCATCTCCGCGAAGCTGAAGAGCAAGTTCAACTAATCCGTGATCGCCTCAAGGCTGCTCAATCCCGCCAGAAGAGTTATGCTGACTCTAAGCGTCGCGAGCTGACATTCAATGTTGGTGATCATGCCTACCTTCGCGTCACTCCACTCAAGGGAATGCAGAGATTTCACGTCAAAGGGAAGCTTGCCCCCAGATATATTGGACCCTTCAAGGTTCTCGCTCGTAGAGGTGAAGTATCCTATCAGTTGGAACTGCCGTCTGAATTAGCGGATTTCCATGACGTGTTCCATATTTCTCTTCTTCGACGATGCCTCCAAGTGCCTGACAAGCCTGAGACATTCAAGAACATCGATTATCGCACCCTCGACCTCAACACCGACTTAACCTATCGAGAAGTACCTCTTCGGATTCTTGAAGAAGCTGTTCGTCTCACCCGTAGGAGGAAGATAAAATTTTGCAAGGTTCAGTGGACTAATCACTCCGAGGAGGAGGCCACTTGGGAAAGAGAAGATCAGCTCCGAAAAGATTTCCCCTCACTCTTCAGTTCTTAGCCACCGAATCTCGAGGACGAGATTCATTTTAAGGGGGGAAGGTTTGTAACAACCCAACTTTTTGTGCATTGGTTTAATCTTTGAAATGCAAAATTTTGGGCCAACAAAAACTTTTCTATTTCTCAAAATTGCATGCATATAGTTTCCCATACTCTTGCATTGTAGAATCTTGGTAGATTGCTTGTGCATGTTGTGTGGTGTGTGGATCCTCAAAACCCTAAACCTACCTATTTATTTTGAGAATGCCTTTTTCCTATTAGTTGGGAGATTAAATTTCCATAAGCCCTTTTGAACATGTGATCTTACTAGATCAAGTTCCTTTCAAATTTCCCTCCTCCATATTTTATTTTCCTTCCTCCATTTCAAATCTGAAACCATTCTAAGGATGAGTACCTTTGACTCATCACATTTTGTACCTAGAATTGTCATGGATCATTCTATGTGATCAATTTAACTTCTTTTTCAAGAATTAGGATTTAATGAGAAGTGTCATGCCGGCTATGATCTTCCCTCTCCCTTGATCTTTCTTTTCACTATTCCTCCACACCATCTCACACCCTAGTGCATGTGATCATGCTCACTTGTGATCTTCCTAGATCCTATTTATTGCAAATTCCACTCCCCCATATCTATTTATTCTCTTCTCAAATTTGATCTCTGAAAATTCTCCAAGGTAGCACACCACTTGGCTCATCATGTTTATGCTCAGAAATCATTTGGGATCACATCCTTGAGGCTTGTTCAAAATTCCAAAAAATTGGTGAGTGGGAGGAAAAGGCCATGCCGGCCATGATCTCCACCCCTCCCACCCTTCTCTCTCTCTTTACCCATCCTCTCCAGCACTCTCACACATGAACCGGGAAGCTACGGCACCACCCTGCTCCCTCCCAGGACCCACACTCGACCCCTCTCTCTTTTTCTCTCCCCATGGCCACCACCTCGGGAACCAACATGAGATCAAGAAGATCTCCCTCCCTACTCTATCTTTGGCTCCATCTGGACGTCCTGCTCGACCACCAGCTCTCTCTCTCCCTCCCAGACAACCGCACGCGTGCCCTCTTACCCTCCCTCTCCTTGACCCGCGACGCCAACCCCCAATGGCCGACGAACGCACGTCCGCCCGGCACGGCCACGTCGCTCCACTTCACCACCCCTCTCCGGTGCATCTAACTCTGTCCTCTGGACTCGCACGACATCACAAAGCCTCGGAGACCCGCCTCGCGAGCCACGCCCTAGCCTCTCCGTCGCTGCACGCCGACGCCCGGCTCGCCGGGTCACGTCGCCGAGCACGCGCTGCAGCGCGCGCCCGTCGCGTCCTACCCTCTCCGTCCCGCTGCGCGACGCCCGCGTAGCCTCCAAGCCGCGGCACCGCCTCGCGACGCCGCAGCGACGCCGCCCAAGCTCAGCCAATCCCCGCGGCCGGCCGCCTCTCCCGTCGGTGCACGGACCTGGTGCACCATGCGCCGGCCGGCTCCCTATTTAAAGCGCCCAACCCCTCCCTCTCTCTCATTTCGTCACCACAACCTCCACGGACACGCCACCCTCTCACCTCCTTGGAGCGGAGAGGAGCCCTGCTCCTCCTCGCCGTCGAGCTCGCCGCGCTACCCGTGGCTTCGCCGTGAAGGTTGCCGACGCGGAATCCCCGCCGTTTCTCTCCCTATCCTTCTCATTTGATGCGCTGCAGCACTTCCTCGCTCACGCCTTCTCGTTTGTCCCTAGGATCCTCCGACGCCGCCGGTACCGTGAGCAGCTGGGAGGCCCCGTCGCCGTCGACCACCGCCGGCCGCGTCGCTGTTTGCGCCGCCGCTACCTCCATTCGGAAGAGGAGTCTCCGCCGAGTCCAACGCGCCGACGCCTCGTCGACAACTGCGGCCCGTGGTGAGCACGCGCGAGCCTCCGCCGATACCGCCAGGGTCCCGCCGGCGTTCGCCGCGTCGCGAGGAAGGAGAAGACCGTGCCGTCGGATGCATGCATGGCGCATGCGCTCGGGGCCCACAGCGCCGACGTGGCCCGCCACGTCCCCGCGTTTGAAGCGGATGATTCTCCCGCGCTGCCGAGCGCGCTGCTGGGCCGGATCCGGCCGAGCCCAGGCATCTCCGGCCCGTCTACCTTTTTCTCTTTTTCCTCTAATTAACCTGCCAGTAAATTCCTGTGTAGGTTTCGAAATTCCATAAATTCATACAGTAACCAAATTTATTGATTCAAAGTTCTAAATGCTCACAAATGAAATCTCTACCACAAATAATTACCTGCATGTCATTTTGTGCTGTGAATATGTGCTGCAAAATATAAACCTAAAAAGTGTCTGATTGTGTAATTTATTTATTGTGTGATGTTTATGCAACCTTTCTGCATGAGGTCAATTTGTTTGTGAAGTGTATGTTAGTAGCTTCATTTTGACACTAGTGTAGCATGCAGGAGCTTCCTGGATTTTAATTGTTTTAGAAAATAAGATCTGTCCAGAGAGGCAGTAAATGATTTTTAATTCGAAAAATAATAATGATTTTGAAATGAAACCAAGTGCTACTGGTAGATATACCTATAGGGTAATTTTGTGCCAAAGGAAATATTTTTAAGAGTTATAGTTTAATTCTAAGGATTTAATTACTGAAACAGTATACCTTTTCAGTATTTGATTTTTATAAAATCATTCACAAATCAGAAAAATACAAATCCAGTGGGGTTAGCTCACATTTGTTCTTAGCTATCCAGGGGTATACTTTGTTTTGGTAGGAGATGCTCTGGTTAGTGTTGGTTTAAGATTTGGAGTGCTCTGGTTTCTGTATTGATTGAATTGTTTGGGACAGTAGAAATTTTATTTGCATATGATTCTTGTGCAGGTGTGTTCTACATGTCAATAGCTTTCTGTAGATATGCTGCATGCATTTTTGTGACTTCCAGAAACATTTAGGTCATTTAAATGGTGCATAAGTCAATTCTGGAATTGCAAAAATCATATCTTTTGATTTAAAAATCATAAATGGGTGAAACCACTTTCAGTAGCTTGCATTTGTCAACCTCTACCTACTGTGATTTTATCAAATTTTTGTGTGCATTATTCTGGAAATAGTTTGTTGAATTGGTGTGGTATGTTTCTTTTATTTTTGCGACGATAGATTCGAACGCCGCCGGAGAAGAAGGAGGAGGTGACTTTGGGGGATTTGAAGAAGAAGACCAGGGACACTTTGCTGAGCAAGGCAAGCCACCTCTTGATGCATCTCTGATCCTATATATATCTTATTCTTGCATTATTACAAGTTTTACAAAGGTGCATGTCTTCTATTTATTTTGTCGGTGGTTAGTGCCACCGGGAGTTTTATTATTCCACCCTTAGGGTGCAGCCCTCGTTGGTACCTACTGAACACATCCCTATTAGTGATATGGTGCTTATCACCTTGTCATCCTTGTCGCCATTTTTCGAAGAAGAATTGGACTATAGGTTGGGAGCCCTGGAAGAATGGTTACGAAAATGTTTTCCTGAAAAGAAGTTTTTCGAAAACCTTGGAATGGGGTAGCCCTGCCCAAGTGTGAGTTTATCAAATGAGAAATGTTTATGAAAAGGAGATTTGCTGAAGGCAAGTTGAGGAAAGAAAATATTTTCGAAAACTTTAGCGCCTAAGTACTCACCCGGACTGAAAAACAAGTGCAACCACATTACCCCAAAGTGGGCACGGGGCGTAGTGTAGTAGTTTGTCTCGCCTTAGACTGAGTCCTGCAAGTGTAGTGGCAGTCCGACCATGGACGCTTCGACCGGGGTTCTTCCCATGAGAAGGGACGCAGCCCATTTGCCTGTTTAGGTACGCGGGGTACAACTTATGAGCTCCCATTGAAAGATGCCTAAGTGGTTGGATGGCATTCCGGAGGGTCGGGTGTCGGGGACTTTGCAACTCCCGGGAAAACGGCAGCCCGGACTGCGGTGTTGGGAGGTACAACTCATTAGGCATGTCTTAGGCTAAGGCGAGCGGGCGAAAAACTGCGATCGTGTATTTGTCGTGGCATAGGTTATTATGCAGGGATGATGCCCACACGATGAGTACCCGGATCTTGTGGGGAAAGTGTACAACCTCTCGCGAGTGAAAACTATTCGAATAGCCGTGTCCGCGGTCATGGACGGTCGGAAAGGCTGCTGCTTAGCACTAACGAGTTTTTGGCTTTTAAAAAGTGTTTTCTCAAATAATGTTTTGGGAAAGTAACGCCAGTGCGACTGGTGGAAAGTGTACCTGCGAGGTACGGTGGAAAAATCTGGAAAGGAGTTGGCCATATGAGATGGCTGAAGTTAAATTGGGTCACCCTTACCTATTAGTCTGCAAATAAAAGTGTTTATAAAAGTTTTCCAACAAAGATATGAAGATGCCATACTCTCGAGAGGAACCACCTCTCGCTCTTTGTCGCCTTAGTTAGTGCCTGTTCCTTGCTACTGCCATATTGCATTTCCTTTATTTCTCTCTAAGGTGGTTTGCGAGTACATTCAAAAGTACTCATTGGCATTGTTGTCCTGGTTATCTACTTGACCAGAATGTGAAGAAGAGTACTTCGAAGAAGAGGAGTACGACGCCGAAGACGCGAACTAGGACGCTCTCCCAGTCGGCCGCTCGTAGGGTAAAGGCCTGACTTGGGTTCCACCGCTTTTGGAGTCAAGTTGTTTCCGCTGTCTGTTTGGTGAACTACGGCCTTGATGGCCTATGATGTAAGACTTCGTATTATTTAAATTCGATGCTTGTAATGGATGATGAAATCTGGTATCAGTTCGGTTATGTATTCACGATGGAATGATCTTGGGATCGTGAAATTGTATGCATAACAGGAGTTCTGGACTGATAAGTCCGGGGCCCCACAGTCATTTGCTACAGCAAACGCCATCCAAGTTCGAATTAATGAAAATATTAGATTGATGGCTGAATTGCATGCTAGGTGGGAAAGAGAAGAAAACGAAAAACTTGCTAAAGAGAATAATGTAGCTAAAGTTTGGACTATCACCACCACTAGTAATTTTGATGCCTCACATGTTGCTAAACCTCCTACTATCAATGGTAAAATAATTGGTGTTGGCAATGTTTCTACTCCTAGTACAAAGCGTACAAAACTGCCTGAAACTGCTAAAACTGCTGAAACTGTTTGTGATAAAACTGCTGAAATTTTTCAAAATATTGGGGACAATGATCCCATTGCTGTAGATCATAATGATTTAGATTTTGATGATTTTCATATCTCTGAAGTTATAAAGTTCTTACAAAAACTTGCTAGAAGTCCTAATGCTAGTGCTATAAATTTAGCCTTTACAAAACATATTACAAATGCTCTCATTAAAGCTAGAGAAGAGAAATTAAAACTTGAAGCTTATATTCCTAGGAAGTTGGAAGATGGTTGGGAGCCCATCGTTAAGATGAAAGTAAATGATTTTGATTGTAATGCTTTATGTGATCTTGGTGCAAGTGTTTCTGTTATGCCTAAGAAACTCTATGATATGCTTGACTTGCCACCATTGAAAAATTGTTATTTGGATGTTAATCTTGTTGATCATTCTATAAAGAAACCTTTGGGGAGGATTGATAATGTTCGCATTATGGTTAACAATAACCTTGTCCCCGTTGATTTTGTTGTCTTGGATATTGAATGCAATGCATCTTGTCCCATAATTTTGGGAAGACCTTTTCTTCGAACTCGTTGGTGCTATTATTGATATGAAGGAAGGGAATATTAAGTATCAATTTCCTCTCAAGAAAGGTATGGAACACTTCCCTAGAAAGAGAATGAAGTTTCCTTTTGATTCTATTATTAGAACAAATTATGATGTTGATGCTTCATCTCTCGATAATACTTGACTCACACTTTCTGCGCCTAGCTGAAAGACGTTAAAGAAAAGCGCTTATGGGAGACAACCCATTATTTTACTACAGCACTTTTATTTATATTTGAGTCTTGGAAGTTGTTACTACTGTAGCAACCTCTCCTTATCTTTATTTTATTGCATTGTTGTGCCAAGTAAAGTCTTTGATAGTAGGGTTGATACTAGATTTGGATTACTGCGCAGAAACAGATTTCTTACTGTCACGAAATTGAGCAGCCCTGTCTGTAGGTAACCCAGAAAATTCTGCCAATTTACGTGCGTGATCCTCAGATATGTACGCAACTTTCATTCAATTTGATCTTTTTCATCTGAGCAAGTTAAGTGCCCCAGAAAAATTCGTCTTTACGGACTGTTCTGTTTTGACAGATTCTGCCTTTTATTTCGCATTGCCTGTTTTGCTATGATTGATGGATTTCTTTGTTCCGTTAACTTTCAGTAGCTTTGTGCAATGTCCAGAAGTGTTAAGAATGATTATGTCACCTCTGAATATGTGAATTTTTGATTATGCACTAACCCTCTAATGAGTTTGTTTTGAGTTTGGTGTGGAGGAAGTTTTCAAGGATCAAGAGAGGAGGATGATACAATATGATCAAGAAGAGTGAAAAGTCTAAGCTTGGGGATGCCCCCGTGGTTCATCCCTGCATATTTCAAGAAGACTCAAGCATCTAAGCTTGGGGATGCCCAAGGCATCCCCTTCTTCATCGACAAATTATCAGGTCACCTCTAGTGAAACTATATTTTTATTCAGTCACATCTTATGCACTTTACTTGGAGCGTCTGTTTGCTTTTGTTTTTGTTTTTGTTTGAATAAAATCGGATCCTAGCATTCTTTGTATGGGAGAGAGACACGCTCCGTTGTTGCATATGAACACATGTGTTCTTAGTGCTACTTTTAATGTTCATGGCGAAGGTTGAAACTGCTTCGTTCATTGTTATATGGTTGGAAACGGGAAATGCTTCATGTGGTAATTGGTATATTGTCTTGAATAATTTGATACTTTGCAATTGTTGTGCTCATATAGATCATTTTTAAGCTCTTGCATCAGTACTTTGCACCTATTAATGAAGAACTACATAGAGCTTGTTGAAATTTGGTTTGCATGATTGGTCTCTCTAAGGTCTAGATATTTTCTGGTTAAGGTGTTTGAACAACAAGGAAGGCAGTGTAGAGTCTTATAATTCTTGCAATATGTTCTTATGTAAGTTTTGCTGTACCGGTTCATACTTGAGTTTGCTTCAAACAACCTTGCTAGCCTAAGCCTTGTATTTAGAGGGATTACTTCTCGTGCATCCAAATCCTTGAGCCAAAAACTATGCCATTTGTGTCCACCATACCTACCTACTACATGGTATTTCTCTGCCATTCCAAAGTACATTACTTGAGTGCTACCTTTAAAATTCTATTCTTTGTCTTTACAATACATAGCTCATGGGAAAATAGCCTTAAAAACTATTGTGGTATTGAATATGTTGCTATGTGTCTTATTTCTTATAAGTTGCTTGTTGAGCGGTAACCATGTTTCTGGGGACACCATCAACTATTACACCTTTGTTGAATATCATGTGAGTTGCTATGCATGTTCGTCTTGTCTGAAGTAAGGGAGATTTTCATGATCAAATGGTTTGAGTATGCATATTGTTAGAGAAGAACATTGGGCCGCTAACTAAAGCCATGAATCATGGTGGAAGTTTGAGTTTGGACACAAATTCTCAATCTCTTATGAGAATATTATCTGTTGTTAAATGCTTAAGCATTAAAAAGAGGAGTCCATTATCTGTTGTCTATGTTGTCCCGGTATGGGTGTCTAAGTTGAGAATAATCAAAAGCGAGAAATCCAATGCGAACTTTCTCCTTAGACCCTTGTACAGGCGACATAGAGGTACCCCTTTGTGACACTTGGTTGAAACATATGTTATGCAATGATAATCCATGTTAATCCAAGCTAATTAGGACAAGGTGCGGGCACTATTGGTATTCTATGCATGAGACTTGCAACTTATAAGATGTATTATGCATAACACATATTGATTATTACTACCGTTGACAAAATTGTTTCTATGTTTTCAAAATAAAAGCTCTAGCACAAAAATAGTAATCCATGCTTCCCTCTGCGAAGGGCCATTCTTTTACTTTATGTTGAGTCAGTTTACCTATTCTCTCTATCTTAGAAGCAAACACTTGTGTCAACTGTGTTCATTGATTCTTACATGTTTATTTATTGCACTTGTTATATTGCTTTATGTTGACAATTATCCATGAGATATACACGTTGAAGTTGAAAGCAACCGCTGAAACTTATATCTTCCTTTGTGTTGCTTCAAAGCTTTCTACTAAGAATCTATTGCTTTATGAGCTAACTCGTATGCAAGTCTTATTGATGCTTGTCTTGAAAGTACTATTTATGAAAAGTCTTTGCTATATGATTCAGTTGTTTAATCATTGTCTTTACCATTGCTTCGAATCACTTCATTCACTTCATATGCTTTACAATAGTATTGATCAAGATTATGATAGCATGTCACTTCAGAAATTATCATTGTTATCATTTACCTACTCGAGGGCGAGTAGGAACTAAGCTTGGGGATGCTTGATACGTCTCAAACGTATCTATAATTTCTTATGTTCCATGCTACTTTTATGATGATACTCACATGTTTCATACACACTTTATGTCATTATTAAGCATTTTCCGGCACTAACCTATTGACGAGATGCCGAAGAGCCAGTTGTTGTTTTCTGCTGTTTTTGGTTTCAGAAATCCTACAAAGGAAATATTCTCGGAATTGGACCAAATCAACGCCCAGGGTCTTATTTTTCCACGAAGCTTCCAGAAGACCGAAAGGGTTATGAAGTGGGGCGACGAGGCGCCGCCACCATAGGGCCGCGCGGCCTAAGGGGGGCCCGCGCCGCCCTATGGGGTGGGCCCCTCGTCAGCCCTCTGACGCTGCCCTTCCGCCTACTTAAAGCCTTCGTCGCGAAACCCTCTATACCGAGAGCCACGATACGGAAAACCTTACTGTGCCGCCGCCGCCGATCCCATCTCGGGGGATTCAGGAGATCGCCTCCGGCACCCTGCCGGAGAGGGGAATCATCTCCCGGAGGACTCTTCATCACCATGATCGCCTCCGGATTGATGTGTGAGTAGTTCATCCTTGGACTATGGGTCCATAGCAGTAGCTAGATGGTTGTCTTCTCCTCATTGTGCTATCATGTTAGATCTTGTGAGCTGCCTATCATGATCAAGATCGTCTATTTGTAATGCTACATGTTGTGTTTGTTGGGATCCGATGAATATTGAATACTATGTCAAGTTGATTATCAATCTATCATATATGCGTTGTTTATGTTCTTGCATGCTCTCCGTTGCTAGTAGAGGCTCTGGCCAAGTTGATACTTGTAACTCCAAGAGGGTGTATTTATGCTCGATAGTGGGTTCATGCCTCCATTGAATCTGGGACAGTGACGTAAAGTTCTAAGGTTGTGGATGTGCTGTTGCCACTAGGGATAAAACATCAATGCTTTGTCTAAGGATATTTGTGTTGATTACATTACGCACCATACTTAATGCAATTGTCTGTTGTTTGCAACTTAATACTGGAGGGGGTGCGGATGCTAACCCGAAGGTGGACTATTTAGGTATAGATGCATGTTGGATAGCAGTCTATGTACTTTGTCGTAATGCCCTGATTAAATCTCATAGTAATTATCATGATATATGTATGTGCATCTCTATTTGTCAATTGCCCAACTGTAATTTGTTCACCCAACATGCTAGTTATCTTATCGGAGAGACACCACTAGTGAACTGTGGACCCCGGTCCATTCTTTTACATCTGAAATACAATCTACTGCAATACTTGTTCTCTACTGTTCTTCGCAAACAAACATCATTTTCCACACTATACGGTTAATCCTTTGTTTACAGCAAGCCGGTGAGATTGACAACCTCACTGTTACGTTGGGGCAAAGTACTTTGATTGTGTTGTGCAAGTTCCACGTTGGCGCCAAAATCCCTGGTGTTGCGCCGCACTACACTCCTTCACCAACAACCTTCACGTGCTCCTTGACTCCTACTGGTTTGATAACCTTGGTTTCTTACTAAGGGAAAACTTGCTACTGTACGCATCACACCTTCCTCTTGGGGTTCCCAACGGACGTGTGTCAACTGCACGCATCAAGCTCTTTTTCTGGCGTCGTTGCCGGGGAGATCAAGACACGCTGCGAGGGGAGTCTCTCACATCCAATCTCTTTACTTTGTTTTTGTCTTGCTTTACTTTACTTTATTTACTGCTTTGTTTGTTCTCTATATCAAAAATACAAAAAAAATTAGTTACAAGTTTTACTTTATTTATTGTCTTGTTTGCGTTCTCTATATTAAAAACACAAAAAAAAATCCGTTCGTGGTCGGACGGCGACTCCATGGTCGACGGAGACGGTGGCCGGGAGCGGAGAAGATGAGCTCGTGAGGTCACCTCGGGATGCTCGGCTCAATTTCTCGCGCCAGTAGAGCAAGTAGAGCATGGCGGTGATGATGACGTCCACGGAGGGGCATGGGGCTTCCCCAATCGACGACGAGAGGTGGCGGTCCGGGAGCTAGGGTTTCGGATCTTTGGTCGATTGAGACGAAGAGAGGTCAAATTGAGAGCTTCTACGCATTTTATAGGGTGCCTGGCGTGCGCTGGCGGTCAATATCGGTGGCGACGACCGCGGGATGTGGAGCTCGTCGGCGTTGTGGCGCTCTCCCGTGCTCCCAGAGACAAAGACGAAGACGTCGACTTGGTCTCCGACCTTATCCGCCCGAAGCGGTACACGGGCTGGGCTGGGCCGTGGTGCTGGGTTGCCTCGTGGGCTACTCCTGGGCTGCGTCGGCTGGTAAGGTCCAGGTAAGGTTTTCCTCTCCTCTCTTTTGTTTCCATTTCTTTTTTCTGTTTTTATATTTTCCCATTTAAATTCCTATTTTGAATTCGGTTATTTTTGCAGGTCTTGCTCATTTTATTCATACAAGAATTAGTTCAGGGTACTGCAAAGTCTTTAGTGGTGTATTAGCAAATTTGATATGACACTATAACATTGGTTTAATAATTAGTATTGGTATTTGGATTAAATTTCCATTTAGGTATGAATTTATGTGTTCTTTAAAATTCCTTTTTCTTCTTGGTTCTAAATCTCTTCTGAATTATTAAAGTGGGTAACTTCTATTCAAAATATTTTAAAGATCATTATGGAGGCTTGGTTTCTTATTTGAGAGTGTTGCTCACTTACATATTATTTTAGGGGATCACTTATGTATTAAAGTTTTGGAAGTTCTATTATAACACCTTTTGAAGACCACACTTTTATTATTGTTAGTTTATATCCAAATTAGATATTGTTCCCATAATGGCTTGGTCTTGGTTACAGAGATGAGGGGTTGATCACCACACATGGTTTTAATTCTAGGATTTAGCACTAGGTTCATCTTATGCTCCATAATTAAACATAGGATTTAGTTTGTGAGAAATTCTAGGGTTCTAATGATATTCATCTAATGGCATATGGTTTGGAACTCAAACGTGAACTAGGTTTATAGTTGTGATCACTCAAGGGATGCACAAACTAATATTGGGATATAGGTTAGGGTTTTACTTGTGATTATCAAATAATTCACAAGTTAGTTTGAGACGTGGGGATAGGTTCTATATGGGATTTAACACCACTTTACTTTGGCTAGGGTTGCTCTTCCTCACCACACATAGGATGATTCAATCCAAGATCCTTTGGATTGAGTTAGGGCTGGACTAGTCAAAGATTTATTACTATTCAGTTGTCTCTCTAATTATCATATGAAAAATGGTTTAGGGTTTCTAATAGTTCCCCTATGATTTTATGTGTTGGATACAATCTGTTTAACCCACTAGGGTTTAACTTATAATTATTTATCTTCAAGGTATGATCATGGATTGGACATGATCAACTTGTTATTAATGTCTTCTACCTGTTGACGTCAGAAACCCCCTGGCGGGCAGAGACGGGCAACACAGTAGAGCCGGGAACAACTAGGGCTGCGGCTGGCCCCAGTCCCTCAGAGCGACGGCCCGCAAAGCCTCCTGGTCGCACATCCGATGTTTATCACAAGGGCGTGCCACCCGACCTATACCTGGTCGGGAAGGTGTGGATGATGCCTCGCTTAGTTTTCTGCAGGGCACACACGTAAACGTTAAATACGAGCCTCGATCGGCTCTCGAGTTATCCCGTGAATCGGCTCAAAGAGCCGATCCACCCATGATCCGGACAAGGTGTCCGAATATATGGTGGTCCTGCTTGATCAAGATAAAGCTGATTAGATCTACGCCGATTTGGGGTTTTCACCGCACAATCGGATCGTCCTACTCCAGGTTGGGCCTCGCGGCCACGCACGGTGATCGTAAGCCGATCCTAAACAAGGCCTAAAAACCAACACGAGGTTGATCCCCGGAACATCCTGCTTAGGGCCAACGAACGACACCCTACGTGCCGCCGGATCCTCCCCCTTTGTAAGGCCTAACTATTGCAGATATTAAACTAATCCTTGTAGAACAAGGAGCAATCGTAACGGATCAGATCTACTAAACTATGATCAAGCGGGTGCCGCCCCTACACCTAAGATAGGTGTAAGGGCGGCTAGATGTGCAAGGGTTGCATAACGAAAGCATGTAATTCGAAGAACAATGCTAACCCTAACACATCTAAGATAACTACGTTGCTCGCCATCAAAAAGGCTTCAGTACGAGCAACGCATGAACAACGTGATAGGCATTACGCTGCCTAGATCGCAAGATGCGATCTAGGCAGCATGGTGCTTACCGGTAGAAACCCTCGAGACGAAGGAGTTGGCGATGCGCCGAGATTTGTTTGTGGTTGAACGTTGGTTGTTGTTTATTCCATAAACCCTAGATACATATTTATAGTCAAGCGGACTTTCTAATGTGGGGCGTGCACCAAACCGTGCACGAGTAAGATTCTAACTTCTAAACTAAGATGCGATCTAATATATTACAGATACACAGGCAATTAAGCCCAACTTGGTATAAAAGGCCGATTCACATATTTCTTCTATATATATATTCTTCGAGTCCATCTTGATCGCAGCCCACCTCTGACTCGGTCAAATTCTGGTGATAACACATGCCCCCCTGGTTTTGGAAACGATATTTCCAAAAGCATTATGTTCCTCTCCCGTCGGGTCATGTCGTGGCAGAGCAGAACTGCCGCAGAATCTTCATCATGATGTCTTGCCTCCTGGGCTTCTCTGTATGAATTGTCAATTTCGGCATCACGTCCTCGAGAACCGTCATGGCATTAAATCTTCACTAGACTCTCTTTATTTATCTGTGCCAAACGGTTCACCACTCCATCCCCTTGCTCTGCTCTGTTCACCAAATCAAAAAACCCTTCTCTCCTGCAGCCATGTCTTCCTCTTCCTCCTCCGCTTCAGGCCTCTCTCTCCAACCGTTGCCGAAGAACAAGGAAGAGGACGATCCCCGCTCCGGGCGCACCCCATCTCCTCTGACAAGGAGAAGAAGGGAGGAGAAGCGGAGAGGACCAAGGCCTCCCCCTCCGCCAGGCTTCCGCCGAAGAAGCGCTCCCGCATGTGGGCGGATAGCGAGGACGACGATGACGACGAGGAAGAAGAAGATGAGGACGAGGAAGATGATTCATCCTCCTCCATTGGGTATCCTCCAACGAAGCGCTTCCGCAGCTGGGCGGATAGCGAGGATGATGATGATGACGAGGAGGAGGAGGAAGCTCCGACCGACGGCCGGGGCAGCAGCGGCGGGGAGCTTCCCGGGAGCAGCGCCGACGACCTCGACGACGGCGATGATGAGGACAGCGACGACTAGTAGAGTAGGACTAGCAGTAGCAGTGCACTAGGCACCAGATCCCTCTTTTGAGAGCCATCGGCTCTTCCTGTAAAGCCGCTCTTTTGAATTAATGAGAATTGTTCTTCCAATTTCTCCTTTCATTAATCCAATTTCCATCCTCCCGCTTGCCACACCAAGACCGATAGTAACGAATCGGGCTATTACTGTTTTTCTCGACCGTGGCGTTTTGCAGTCCCGCAGCCGATGACTGTTCATCGGCTAATTTGAGAAACCAGTTGTGAGGACCCCGGACTAGCTGTCCGAAATTCCCTGTTATGTATACAGTTCACGATCCCATGATCAGTGCGCCGTGAACACATAACCGAACTGATATCAAATTACACCATCCATTACAAAGCGGAATAAGAAAATTACAACATGGTCACATGAACAATACTTACATAATAGCCTCGAAGGGCCTAACTAAACATCAGAGTAGCATCATCACTTCAGCAGCGCAGTACCCAAGTCATCTGCCATAACCCTACAGGCAACTGACTGGGAAGACGTTCCTAGCTCGCATAGACGTCGTCAACTCCTTCTTCATCCGTCGAAGTCCTCCGGGTCCGGCCAAGTAAATAGCCAGGGACAAAGCCGTGAGTACATTTGAATTGTACTCGCAAACCATCAAGAAGGTGATAACAACTCTAACTAAAGAAGACAAGAGAGGAAGAATAGTTTCTCTCGGTGGATATAACATGTGAAAGAGAATCAGTTTCTCTTGTGGATATAGCATGTGAAAGAGAATCAGTTTCTCTTGTGGATATAGCATCCCACATCACAGTTGAAGGGAACACTAAGAGGGTTCTATGACATCTCTATATCTTTGTTGAAGAAGATACTTCAAAATATATCCTATGACATCTCTATATTTTTGTTGAAGGAGATACTTCAAAAGAGTTCCACAACATAAAACACTAGGATGGGGTAACCCAATTTGTTTGTCCTTCCTGACCATCTCCATATGGTCGACACAACCTTTCCCGTACCCTTCCGGTACTTCAAAACAAGTTCTTTCCTTTCATTTTGCCAAACCATTTTGTAAACCAAAACTCATCAGGCTAAGCAACAGCCATTTCAACCGTCCATGACCGCGGACACGGCTATTCGAATAGATTTGACTCTGCAGAGTTTGCACACTTTCCCCACAAGATCCGCGAGTTTATCATGTGGGCATCATCCCCGCATATCAACTATGCCATGACAAAAACTCGGACATAGCCTTTCGCCTATTCGTCTAAGCACGGGATCCTACCCTATGGAGTATGTACCTCCCCGGCACCGTGGCAGCTCACCTCACTTTGAGCGTGGCTCCACCGCCAAGCCAGGAGACCCATAGTGTCTTCCGGACGGGTTAGCCCCGAAGGCCTCCCGTTATACTATTGTCTCCACCAACGACAATCCGGATTCAGGGGTAACCTTACCCTTATATAGTTGTGCGGTGTCCCATGTTAAGAAGAACAAACTATGGGCTAAGCCCCGTCCCACCCCAGGGTAATGTGGTTGCGCGGGTTAATTGTCACGGGTGAATACTTAGGCGCCAAAGTTTTCATAAACAAGATTCTCTTTCCAACCATCTTTGCCAAGATCCTTTTCTTTCATAAACACACACTTAGGTAAGTCCAACTTACCCAAGGTTTTCCAAAAATTCCTTTCAACAAGGTATTTTTCCAAGGGGTTCCCAACCTATGGTTTCATGTAAGAACTAAGAGACAATGGCATGATGCCAACCATCACACCACTAAGGAGGATGATAATTGAGGTGTTAAGGGGATCATACATACTTAGGATAAGCATGTATAGGGACAACATAAGTTGGAAGATTCAGCAAGGTTCAAGATGTTAATCATCATACCGCTAAGAAGATGATAATATAGATGGTCAAGGGAACATACATGCTCAGGGTATGCATGCATAAGATCAACAAGGGGTTCAACATACTCGAGAGTAAGTATGCAGAACATCAACAAGGGGTTCAAGAAGGGTGCCAAGAGGTCGACACACACAAGATAAGTGGGCATACCCCTCACACTTAGAGGGTACACCAAGATCATGATAATGACCACCATTTCTCTAAAGGGGATGGTAGGTGAGGTGTCAAAGAGAATCCAACATGCTCATGGTGCACGCTCCATCAACATAAGTAGATACCACACAAAATATATCGAGAGACAAGAATAACAAAGTAACCACAATATGTGATTCAACATTCAGAGATCAAGAGATGGCTTGCCTTGGCTTATTTGTCCCTGGACTTCTTCAACTCCATCAATATAAGAATCCCATCAATATAAATAAAACCCTTATCCGAACCACTTCTTCTTCTCCGGAATTGTTCGCATCTATCGCCGGAAAATATAAAAGGAACACAATCAATCACATTGCATTAACAAGACAACATTCAACAATCAACAACTAACCATGCAGCCAAGGTATAACATACTAAGGACCTATAGATACCTCAAAACAACTTTTAAGAAAAACCCATGTTATTTACCTAGTAAAGGTATGAGAGTATCACAACTTAGCAATTGCCTCTCTCGGTTATCAACATGGTATAAAACAAACATCCCCTGGTAGATAACATCATAAAGAGGACAAGAGCATTAGTTTGACATCAAATACATTCACAAAACATTTTCAAACATTTTTGGAAAAGTAGAAAACAGTTTTCCTAACTTAGTTTGCTCACATAACACCACACAAGAATAGGAAGCAAAAGATATGCCCTACCATTAGAAAACTTAAGCAAAACAAAAGAGCTAATGTTAAATTGCAGAGGTTTTTTTTTGCAAGCATAAAACAAAGGTTTCCCATTTCTAATAAAAAGAGTTGGTCAAGGGTTTTAAATAAACCGAAAAGTTTTGCTCCAACAATGCATGTCACACATATACATTACTAACAGTAACAAATATGCATGAACATAGACTAACAATATTTTTCCTAGATGGCCAGTACTAATACAAGACTAACCCAATTGGAATCACCCAAAAATATTAAACCTACTATTTTAGGAATTTCTTTGAATCTGACTGTACATAAAACAAGATCTGTAAGCCATAAATTGTAGAAAAATCCTAAAAATATGAGACCACTGGCATTTGAAAGATATTTAAACAGAGATGCACACACAATTGGATTTGGGTCCAAAAAGTTTCTGAAACTCTCACAAATGGATTGACAAGATTACTGCATGTCTTTACCATTTTCTTTACCTCTGGATTTACAGAACAGATAAATGCTTGAAACTTTTTTGAAAAGATTAAGAAAACAATCAGTAGTCCTACAGAATTGGAATCACTCAATTAGATTCAAAAATGGATTTTTGATGATTTAAAAGCTAACAGCCATGTCTGCAGAACACACAGAACAAGTTTAATTCACCACAAATCGTACATCAAACATAAAAATATGAGGTCAGATTCATCTGAAAGGTATTGAGAAGCTGGTTGTTACCCTACTTGTTTCATTCAAAAATTCTTTCCCAAGCTCCTGGTTTAATTCGACAAAGTCAGATCTGATCAGACCTTGATCTGTGAACCATTTCAGTTTCAGAAGGTCAATCGAAGTGAAACCACCGCCAAAACGAAGTTATTGAAGAGTGCTTTCACCCGCAGTTGAGTTTGCTCAAAAAGGTTTTGTAAAACTGGACAAATCTAGCAAACAGTGAATCTGCATGTTTACAGAACTCTATTTACCGTGGGAAATCCGTAACGAATTTGAGTATGAGACCAACGCCAAATTGTAGATATTTTCAGTACCTATCGGCGGAACTTGGAATCACTCGATTTGGATCTGCACACGAAATTTGGTGGATTTTACAAGTTCGTACCAGAATCTGAAACAGCAAGATAGCAGAAATTACTGCAGGGATTTGGACGAACTTTGCTCAAGAACTTCAGATCTGAGGATAGCTCAAGCTTCTCCATGCTTGGACCAACATGCACCTGCATCAAGATCCAATCTTAGCAAGGGAGGAAGAAGAAGAGGAGAGAAAATCATCTAGGGTTGGGGAGAAGAAGGAGAGGGAGGCTCTCATGGTGAGGAGGAGCTTGAGGGAGGAGGGAAGCTTCATTTTGGTGGCTTGCCATGGCCATGGCCGGCCATGAAGCCTTGGGGGAGCAATATTTCGTGGGGAAGAGGTAGGAGAAGAGTGTGAGGAAGTGAAGGAAGGTGTGGGGAGTGGAAAATGAGAGGCAAAGGGAGGGAGGTGGCCGGCCAAGTCTCTTTTATAGAGGGAGAGGGGTGGCTGCCTCCTTCTTTGATTGGCCATGGTGGGTGGCTGCCCATTTAGTGATTGGGGTAGTTGGGAGGCAAGCCTTGTGGAGGAAGGAAGTGAGGAGAAGAGGGCTGGCCGAAATTTTCATGCACGTACAATGGCCGGCTCCATTCTTGCAAACTCAAGTGAACAATTGAGAGAGATGCACAACATCCATGTGAATAGAACAAGGCATGATATTGAGGAGATAATGTCAATGGAGGTAGAGACATATAGATAGAAATGGAGAGTGAGGGTGTCATGCATTAAAAAGGAAAATTTGTTATCACTTTGTTTGTGACAAACAAATGATGGAAAGAGATATATCCAAGGTATTGTTGATGAATAGAAGTTTTCATTTGAATTCACATTTGGAAAGATTGGTATGGACCACTATATGTGAGTTGATCAAAAGTTGGAGGGGTTTTCATGGAACTTGCCTTTGAAAACATTTTGAAAGAGAACCAAAGATATTTAAAACAAAATAGGTCTACTTGCATCATATTGCCAAATAGATTTTTCCCATGTGTTATCAAAAAGGGTGCAAGGATGGCACATGTACCATAACCATGCATTAGAAGAAATAATAAAACCAATACTTTGATAAAAAGGTATTTTGTGTTGAAGGAAGTGAGATGATACAAAATACCATCCACAATTCCCTCTGGTTTTTTGAAGAAAACATTTGAAGATTTTTAATAAAACTAGAAGTGGTTCTGTGGTCAAAACCAGAGAAGAAAAATAGTAGGGTTTTGAGAAAGAGAACTATTTTAGGGAGGAGTGTTCTCAAGGGTAGATGGTGGCTACTCAATGTACCCATCATTTCCACTCTTGGTCTTGTGAAGATTAAACTTGGATTAAATGAACACAAGAGGTAAAAGAGGAAGAAATGATCTAGTGTTGAAACATTAGATAGGGGAGAAGATCAAGTGAATATAAGGGTTGCATGGGTAGCATGGGATATGCAAGATGGGGAAGTTGAAGAGAGTGTTGCATAGATGGGATCCATGCAATGAGATTACCAATAACAGTCGTGGTGCTTAGAGGTCAACTTCCAATATGGGAATCTTGGAAGTTTGTCAAAACAGGTTGTTGACTTGGCCTCAAAACTAGCAGGGATAATTGAGCGTAAGAGTGATTGGATTCAAGGCAAGGACATGGCTGGGAAGTGCTCATGGCAAGGTAGAGTTAAGATTAGATGTATTGCCTTAGATGGTAAGAGGTAGCTTAAATCCAGGGGCTCCAAAATGGAACCTAAAAACAGATTTAGGATTTAGCCAAATTTAGTGATGTCTTAGGGGTTTTCAACTATAGTGTAAGAGATGGATGTTTTAAGGGGTAGGTGATCTCAAGTTTGGGATAAAGGATGATTTGAGCTAGACTACACAAAGATGAATATCAAGATGGCACACTCATGTTGCCATCAAGAGAAGGGTTAGATGTAGTAAAAAGGAAAACAATTTTTCCTAAGTCACACATGTGTTTTATTAGGTGAGTTGTTCTTTGGGTTAGCTCAAGACAAAACTCAACAAGCAAATCAAGACAATTCACCTACCAGCAGATCAAAGCAATTCATTATAACAAACAGATCAAGGCAATTCATCTAATTAGTCTATACAAAAAGTTTTTGTTCCCCCTAATTTTTGCACTAAGGATAACTAAACCATGTTGCAAAAGTTGGGGTGTGACAGATCTTCCACCCTTAAAATAATCTCGTCCCGAGATTACTAAGCGTAGAACTAGAGGGATTGTAAAGTTTAACTAAAGTTAGACTCCATTCTTCTGTAGATGTGCCTCTGTTGAGAGGGTTGCAACTTCAGCTTCTGAGAGACACGGTAGATTCTGGCCGAGAGCAAGCTTCGTGAAGAGGGTGACTACTCCCAGCAGGTGTTGGATATGTAGTTTTCTTAAGGATCCTAGCAGGGTTCATGATTCTAGGGGAGGTAATGCAATCCAACGGTGCCCTAACAGAGTCGAAAACTTTTTAGAGTTAGCTTAAAATTTTTAGTGGAAGACGAAGTCTTCCACCCTTAAGATTGTTCAACGGGGGTTCTAGAGACTCAGAGCTTCTAGCACGGGTCTTGTTGGTGCTTCGAGGAAGTGATATCTCTCGTCTTGAGTAGAACATCTTCAGAGGGTGATGTGTAGTCCATAGCTTCAAGAGGCACTCACGGTGTTTACTAATCCATATAACGCGCGGTAAGTTAGTAAGTCGAAGAAGCGCCTGGTTGTTGTCCAAATGAAGCATCATCAAAGGTCATCGGAGACAATCTTCAGCTTGAGGGTCGGTGCTGACTTACACCAGTTAAGAAGTGAGCGGGTAAACTACACCTAATCTTGAGTCTTGAGGTATCTTCAGGAGCTTCACTTGATGAGGACCAGATGAACCATGTGATGTAGCTTGGCTTTGACGCTATTGTCCTCTCAGCTTGTTAGACGGTGTGTTAGAGGGTAGTTTCAAAAAGTTATACTTGAAGTTAGCGCAATTATACTCCAAGGTTAGACAAAGTTAGTATGTCTTCTCGCAGAGATGCAGTCACTCATGAAGGTAGGGGCTTCTGTCTTCTCGGCTTAGTAGAGATGCTTCAGCTGATCTTGAAAGTAGTTGGTGTGGATAGGGGTCTGGGTTAGTTTCTCTGACGGTTGAAAAACGACTGCTAATGGGTTTAGAGTTAGAGTCTTTCGTTAATCTACCCAACTAACTAGCAGTTAGCAATACATCGACGAGGCAAACTTTAATCCTATCATTGCATGTGACACCCATACAACCATAACCAGAGACAAAATACCACTAACAGAGGCTACTGGTATTTTTCCTAGATGCACAGTAACAAAACAAGATCAACACAATTGGAATCATTCAAAAATATTTATTTTTCAATTTTTGAGACTCAAAATACTAACCAGAAACAGTGATCAAGTTTTATTTATTAAAAATCGCACAAAAATCCTAAAAATACAAGGTCAGTGGCGTCTGAAAGATAATTTCATACTGGTTCTAGTGCAATTGGAATCACATCAATAGGACCTACCAAACTATTTTTATTAGCAAAACAGTACACTGGCAGATTTCCATTTTTAATTTCTGTTTCACAAATTTCAAACAATTAAAAAGGGCGGGAACGTCTAAATAGCAAGACATACATGCACACAGCAAACAGATACAAACACTCAAGGCAGCACACTAGGGAACTACAAGCAATCATCAAACCAGACATGGTACTCTAAGTACCCAGAAATTCCTAATGCGCGGGGGTAGCTCAATCAAAGCGATTGAGTTTTGTCCTATCCATCCTATAGGTTTGGGGGACGGTCACATATGTTGCCATCTTCAGCTTATTGACATCATCTTCAACAAGGATTCTAGAAGCAGTTGATGGTGAGGCGGCCGGTGTTGAGTCGCCGATGTTGAAGTGGAGGCGAAAAACTGCGTAGAATTTCTAGTCTCGACATCCCGGAAATATGAGGTCTTCGAAGAGGTAGATGTTGAGGTGCTCCCGAAGTCAAGATCTTCTCGTGGCTGGCCTAAAAATTACTAGTCAAGAACAGACGACTTGATCCCTGACGACTGCAAAAAGTGCAAGTCCACGGAGGAACAAGGTCAGCTCATCGACAGACTTTGGTGACAACCAAAGACATGATCTAATTATCCCTTTAGGTGCACACAAAGTCGGCCTCCAATCTTCAATAGCTGTTGTTGGAGATACATGAGTCTTCCAAAAGGTTGATCCATCTTCGACTTCGAGTCTCCGGTCTGAGTCGGGGACATCGTCCAATATGTAGGTTTGAAGTGGATGAGACAATAGAGTAAGAACCTTCAAACATTTATAAAGCGGAGAGATAAGAGTTTAGAAGCTTTGAATCAATAAGAGGAGTAGAAGCTATGCTTCCGACTAAAGAAACAATTTGTTTCGTAAATAGTTTTTCCCAAGTACTTGTTTGCCTAACTAACGTCCATGCTAACTAAGGTCTCCTACAGTCAGGATAGCTCTGATACCAGCTCTGTGAGGACCCCGGACTAGCTGTCCGAAATTCCCTGTTATGTATACAGTTCACGATCCCATGATCAGTGCGCCGTGAACACATAACCGAACTGATATCAAATTACACCATCCATTACAAAGCGGAATAAGAAAATTACAACATGGTCACATGAACAATACTTACATAATAGCCTCGAAGGGCCTAACTAAACATCAGAGTAGCATCATCACTTCAGCAGCGCAGTACCCAAGTCATCTGCCATAACCCTACAGGCAACTGACTGGGAAGACGTTCCTAGCTCGCATAGACGTCGTCAACTCCTTCTTCATCTGTCGAAGTCCTCCAGGTCTGGCCAAGTAAATAGCCAGGGACAAAGCCGTGAGTACATTTGAATTGTACTCGCAAACCATCAAGAAGGTGATAACAACTCTAACTAAAGAAGACAAGAGAGGAAGAATAGTTTCTCTGGTGGATATAACATGTGAAAGAGAATCAGTTTCTCTTGTGGATATAGCATGTGAAAGAGAATCAGTTTCTCTTGTGGATATAGCATCCCACATCACAGTTGAAGGGAACACTAAGAGGGTTCTATGACATCTCTATATCTTTGTTGAAGAAGATACTTCAAAATATATCCTATGACATCTCTATATTTTTGTTGAAGGAGATACTTCAAAAGAGTTCCACAACATAAAACACTAGGATGGGGTAACCCAATTTGTTTGTCCTTCCTGACCATCTCCATATGGTCGACACAACCTTTCCCGTACCCTTCCGGTACTTCAAAACAAGTTCTTTCCTTTCATTTTGCCAAACCATTTTGTAAACCAAAACTCATCGAGGCTAAGCAACAGCCATTTCAACCGTCCATGACCGCGGACACGGCTATTCGAATAGATTTGACTCTGCAGAGTTTGCACACTTTCCCCACAAGATCCGCGAGTTTATCATGTGGGCATCATCCCTGCATATCAACTATGCCATGACAAAAACTCGGACATAGCCTTTCGCCTATTCGTCTAAGCACGGGATCCTACCCTATGGAGTATGTACCTCCCCGGCACCGTGGCAGCTCACCTCACTTTGAGCGTGGCTCCACCGCCAAGCCAGGAGACCCATAGTGTCTTCCGGACGGGTTAGCCCCGAAGGCCTCCCGTTATACTATTGTCTCCACCAACGACAATCCGGATTCAGGGGTAACCTTACCCTTATATAGTTGTGCGGTGTCCCATGTTAAGAAGAACAAACTACGGGCTAAGCCCCGTCCCACCCCAGGGTAATGTGGTTGCGCGGGTTAATTGTCACGGGTGAATACTTAGGCGCCAAAGTTTTCATAAACAAGATTCTCTTTCCAACCATCTTTGCCAAGATCCTTTTCTTTCATAAACACACACTTAGGTAAGTCCAACTTACCCAAGGTTTTCCAAAAATTCCTTTCAACAAGGTATTTTTCCAAGGGGTTCCCAACCTATGGTTTCATGTAAGAACTAAGAGACAATGGCATGATGCCAACCATCACACCACTAAGGAGGATGATAATTGAGGTGTTAAGGGGATCATACATACTTAGGATAAGCATGTATAGGGACAACATAAGTTGGAAGATTCAGCAAGGTTCAAGATGTTAATCATCATACCGCTAAGAAGATGATAATATAGATGGTCAAGGGAACATACATGCTCGGGGTATGCATGCATAAGATCAACAAGGGGTTCAACATACTCGAGAGTAAGTATGCAGAACATCAACAAGGGGTTCAAGAAGGGTGCCAAGAGGTCGACACACACAAGATAAGTGGGCATACCCCTCACACTTAGAGGGTACACCAAGATCATGATAATGACCACCATTTCTCTAAAGGGGATGGTAGGTGAGGTGTCAAAGAGAATCCAACATGCTCATGGTGCACGCTCCATCAACATAAGTAGATACCACACAAAATATATCGAGAGACAAGAATAACAAAGTAACCACAATATGTGATTCAACATTCAGAGATCAAGAGATGGCTTGCCTTGGCTTATTTGTCCCTGGACTTCTTCAACTCCATCAATATAAGAATCCCATCAATATAAATAAAACCCTTATCCGAACCACTTCTTCTTCTCCGGAATTGTTCGCATCTATCGCCGGAAAATATAAAAGGAACACAATCAATCACATTGCATTAACAAGACAACATTCAACAATCAACAACTAACCATGCAGCCAAGGTATAACATACTAAGGACCTATAGATACCTCAAAACAACTTTTAAGAAAAACCCATGTTATTTACCTAGTAAAGGTATGAGAGTATCACAACTTAGCAATTGCCTCTCTCGGTTATCAACATGGTATAAAACAAACATCCCCTGGTAGATAACATCATAAAGAGGACAAGAGCATTAGTTTGACATCAAATACATTCACAAAACATTTTCAAACATTTTTGGAAAAGTAGAAAACAGTTTTCCTAACTTAGTTTGCTCACATAACACCACACAAGAATAGGAAGCAAAAGATATGCCCTACCATTAGAAAACTTAAGCAAAACAAAAGAGCTAATGTTAAATTGCAGAGGTTTTGTTTTGCAAGCATAAAACAAAGGTTTCCCATTTCTAATAAAAAGAGTTGGTCAAGGGTTTTAAATAAACCGAAAAGTTTTGCTCCAACAATGCATGTCACACATATACATTACTAACAGTAACAAATATGCATGAACATAGACTAACAGTATTTTTCCTAGATGGCCAGTACTAATACAAGACTAACCCAATTGGAATCACCCAAAAATATTAAACCTACTATTTTAGGAATTTCTTTGAATCTGACTGTACATAAAACAAGATCTGTAAGCCATAAATTGTAGAAAAATCCTAAAAATATGAGACCACTGGCATTTGAAAGATATTTAAACAGAGATGCACACACAATTGGATTTGGGTCCAAAAAGTTTCTGAAACTCTCACAAATGGATTGACAAGATTACTGCATGTCTTTACCATTTTCTTTACCTCTGGATTTACAGAACAGATAAATGCTTGAAACTTTTTTGAAAAGATTAAGAAAACAATCAGTAGTCCTACAGAATTGGAATCACTCAATTAGATTCAAAAATGGATTTTTGATGATTTAAAAGCTAACAGCCATGTCTGCAGAACACACAGAACAAGTTTAATTCACCACAAATCGTACATCAAACATAAAAATATGAGGTCAGATGCATCTGAAAGGTATTGAGAAGCTGGTTGTTACCCTACTTGTTTCATTCAAAAATTCATTCCCAAGCTCCTGGTTTAATTCGACAAAGTCAGATCTGATCAGATCTTGATCTGTGAACCATTTCAGTTTCAGGAGGTCAATCGAAGTGAAACCACCGCCAAAACGAAGTTATTGAAGAGTGCTTTCACCCGCAGTTGAGTTTGCTCAAAAAGGTTTTGTAAAACTGGACAAATCTAGCAAACAGTGAATCTGCATGTTTACAGAACTCTATTTACCGTGGGAAATCCGTAACGAATTTGAGTATGAGACCAACGCCAAATTGTAGATATTTTCAGTACCTATCGGCGGAACTTGGAATCACTCGATTTGGATCTGCGCACGAAATTTGGTGGATTTTACAAGTTCGTACCAGAATCTGAAACAGCAAGATAGCAGAAATTACTGCAGGGATTTGGACGAACTTTGCTCAAGAACTTCAGATCTGAGGATAGCTCAAGCTTCTCCATGCTTGGACCAACATGCACCTGCATCAAGATCCAATCTTAGCAAGGGAGGAAGAAGAAGAGGAGAGAAAATCATCTAGGGTTGGGGAGAAGAAGGAGAGGGAGGCTCTCATGGTGAGGAGGAGCTTGAGGGAGGAGGGAAGCTTCATTTTGGTGGCTTGCCATGGCCATGGCCGGCCATGAAGCCTTGGGGGAGCAATATTTCGTGGGGAAGAGGTAGGAGAAGAGTGTGAGGAAGTGAAGGAAGGTGTGGGGAGTGGAAAATGAGAGGCAAAGGGAGGGAGGTGGCCGGCCAAGTCTCTTTTATAGAGGGAGAGGGGTGGCTGCCTCCTTCTTTGATTGGCCATGGTGGGTGGCTGCCCATTTAGTGATTGGGGTAGTTGGGAGGCAAGCCTTGTGGAGGAAGGAAGTGAGGAGAAGAGGGCTGGCCGAAATTTTCATGCACGTACAATGGCCGGCTCCATTCTTGCAAACTCAAGTGAACAATTGAGAGAGATGCACAACATCCATGTGAATAGAACAAGGCATGATATTGAGGAGATAATGTCAATGGAGGTAGAGACATATAGATAGAAATGGAGAGTGAGGGTGTCATGCATTAAAAAGGAAAATTTGTTATCACTTTGTTTGTGACAAACAAATGATGGAAAGAGATATATCCAAGGTATTGTTGATGAATAGAAGTTTTCATTTGAATTCACATTTGGAAAGATTGGTATGGACCACTATATGTGAGTTGATCAAAAGTTGGAGGGGTTTTCATGGAACTTGCCTTTGAAAACATTTTGAAAGAGAACCAAAGATATTTAAAACAAAATAGGTCTACTTGCATCATATTGCCAAATAGATTTTTCCCATGTGTTATCAAAAAGGGTGCAAGGATGGCACATGTACCATAACCATGCATTAGAAGAAATAATAAAACCAATACTTTGATAAAAAGGTATTTTGTGTTGAAGGAAGTGAGATGATACAAAATACCATCCACAATTCCCTCTGGTTTTTTGAAGAAAACATTTGAAGATTTTTAATAAAACTAGAAGTGGTTACTGTGGTCAAAACCAGAGAAGAAAAATAGTAGGGTTTTGAGAAAGAGAACTATTTTAGGGAGGAGTGTTCTCAAGGGTAGATGGTGGCTACTCAATGTACCCATCATTTCCACTCTTGGTCTTGTGAAGATTAAACTTGGATTAAATGAACACAAGAGGTAAAAGAGGAAGAAATGATCTAGTGTTGAAACATTAGATAGGGGAGAAGATCAAGTGAATATAAGGGTTGCATGGGTAGCATGGGATATGCAAGATGGGGAAGTTGAAGAGAGTGTTGCATAGATGGGATCCATGCAATGAGATTACCAATAACAGTCGTGGTGCTTAGAGGTCAACTTCCAATATGGGAATCTTGGAAGTTTGTCAAAACAGGTTGTTGACTTGGCCTCAAAACTAGCAGGGATAATTGAGCGTAAGAGTGATTGGATTCAAGGCAAGGACATGGCTGGGAAGTGCTCATGGCAAGGTAGAGTTAAGATTAGATGTATTGCCTTAGATGGTAAGAGGTAGCTTAAATCCAGGGGCTCCAAAATGGAACCTAAAAACAGATTTAGGATTTAGCCAAATTTAGTGATGTCTTAGGGGTTTTCAACTATAGTGTAAGAGATGGATGTTTTAAGGGGTAGGTGATCTCAAGTTTGGGATAAAGGATGATTTGAGCTAGACTACACAAAGATGAATATCAAGATGGCACACTCATGTTGCCATCAAGAGAAGGGTTAGATGTAGTAAAAAGGAAAACAATTTTTCCTAAGTCACACATGTGTTTTATTAGGTGAGTTGTTCTTTGGGTTAGCTCAAGACAAAACTCAACAAGCAAATCAAGACAATTCACCTACCAGCAGATCAAAGCAATTCATTATAACAAACAGATCAAGGCAATTCATCTAATTAGTCTATACAAAAAGTTTTTGTTCCCCCTAATTTTTGCACTAAGGATAACTAAACCATGTTGCAAAAGTTGGGGTGTGACACCAGTCTCTTCCTTTTCTTGCAGCACCAGCACGGTCCAAACCTCGTACCAGACGACGGCTTTTCCTTCCCAGTTCCTCCCTGAGAAGATCATGATGCAGTGACAGCCGAGGTAACTCCAATCGGCTCTCAAAAATAGGGCACCTACCAGGCCTGTTGCCCCCCGAGTCTCAGCCAAGGCAAAACAGAGACGAGGATACGCAAATAAGCTGTATAGACCTGGGCTTGATCATGTCTGAGGGAGATTTTTATGCCGAACCAGCCGATTTGAACATAAACCGGCTTCCCAGAGCAGAGAGCCTTCAAGGTGAGCTGCCCCCCGAGCTTCTTCAGTTCTTCCTGCACCTTGCCGGCCAGATCGGCTCCTTTCCTTTGGTGGACCTAATGCAATCCATCCGTGACCTGATCTGCACGTCCAGGCTGCTCTTGGCATTGTTCTTGAAGAGAGGGTCCGAGCCCTTAAACTACTCCATTGAGGAGTTCTTCCATTAAAATCTCCCTCCGTGCTCCATTGACCCTCTGATCGTAACAGTTATTCCCCTTGAGTCGATGGCCATGCATCGGCTTTTATATCCTTAAGTCGATGTCTGCTGCATCGGCTGTGCTCGAAAATTTTCGAATTTTTCAGAATTTTTTACGGCCGACTTGTGCATCGGCCCCCCATACTCCAATACTCATTACCAAAGAATGAGACACCTTACTGCATATCCTCGTGTTTTATCCACTTGGGTGCCCCCCGGAGCCGATTCTGTCAAGAGAATTGATGGTATCGGCTCTGTTGGATAACATGTTGAACCCAGGCAGAATGGTTGGTGAGGATAATTTTGGCCGATTGCTGGAATCGGCCTCCACGTTGCTTGCTCGGTGAAGGTTTTGTGATGTCCCTTCATAAATTTTTGGGGCCGATCACAAGGATCAGCCTCGCCACGTTTGCTCATTGACGTGCTCTTGCTACTCGTTCAGGCCGGTAGATAAAACCAGCCCAACCTCCGACTTTATCATGTTGGTGCACTTGCGGTCGTCCACCTTGAGTGCATCATATAATCGTGGAGCACTAATCTTCGTTGGAAGAACGAGCACCATGTTTGTGCCAGCCGACGTTTCATCATCGGCTTTCCTTTGCTTGGGGCGCCACTCCATTTTCCGTGGACGACCCTCTTCATCCAGGGTTCGCTGAACCTTCGCAGCCAGATCAGGCCTTGCCTTCCTCAACGTATGCAAGTATAACCTCTCGGCTTCTTCCGGGCCGCGCAATCGTTGAACCCTGCG
The DNA here is from genome assembly GCF_022539505.1 of Lolium rigidum. NCBI lineage: Eukaryota > Viridiplantae > Streptophyta > Magnoliopsida > Poales > Poaceae > Lolium > Lolium rigidum. The sequence goes on along the minus strand of NC_061513.1, from coordinate 227,923,470 downwards.
TTTCGGGAACGGCTGAGTCCATCGGGGCACCACCTTGGCCGGTGATACCTGTCTTCTTCTTCTCCCTCGTCTTCCGAATCTTCGAGATCTTTCAACCGAGGGGACTCAGCTCGTTTGCTCGTGGCGGGAGAGGTCCTAAGCGCTCGAACACGGACACGTTGGCTGCCTCCTTCTTCTTCCGGTTGCATTCTGGGCAATTGCCGATTGTTGGCAATCGGCTCATTCCTGAATCCCAGCAGTGTCTGAAGAAGGGACAGTCCCAGTGCCTGTCCTCGTTGACTTGCTCCTCCAGCTTCTCCTTGGCACGGCGCTCGTGCTCCTCCTCATCATGATCATGCCGACGACGTCTCCTGTCGTCCCTAGCCAGGCGATCTCTTTCATCATCATCGATGGACCGTCGGCGTTGGTCGTACTGACTCACATACTTGTTGAGGAGGTGATCAGAGAGAGGTCGCTGATATCTTATGTTCTTCACTTCTCCCTCTGTGACGTAGCGCTTGCCATCTTGGCGGAGCCGATCGCGTGGAGCGGCTTCCTTTGTATCTTTGCTATGAGAGCAGCTGCCCTCATCTCCATCTTTGCCAGTGTGGTGTCCAAGATCTACCATATTGATTTTGCACGAGAAATCCGGCTGGCACCCTCCGTGGTAAGTATACTCCACCATGTTTACGGCGGGGAAAGGGTGTGTGTCGACCTTCATGGCGTACTGGTTAAAAATCAACCGTCCATTTTCTATCGCCATTTGGATCTGCTGCCGCCACACCCTGCAGTCGTTGGTGGTGTGGGAGAACGTGTTATGCCATTTGCAGTATGGCTTTCCGTTCAGCTCCTGCGCTGTGGGGATCTTGTGGCCTTCGGGTACCTTTATATGCTTCTCCGTGAGTAAGAGATCAAAAATCTGCTTAGTCTTGGTCACGTCGAAGTCGAACCCTTTTGGAGGGCCTTGTGGCTTCACCCATTTGCAGGTCACGGGGCCTATCGCTCGAGTCCATTCAGCCACTGCTACCTCCTGATCTCCCATAGCACCTTCATCTTCGTCTGCCTCCACCAGGGTCACCGCACGCTTGAATTTGTCCTGGTAAACATCTGGGTGGCGCTGTTCATATGCTGATAGCTTCTGCACCATGTTTGCCAACGAAGGGTAGTCTGCTTGGGAGGCCACGTCCTTAATCGATGATGAGAGACCCACCACCGCCAACTCGACTGCTTCTTTTTCACTTATATGAGCCGAAAAGCATCGGTTCCTAATGGTCCTGAAGCGCTGGACGTATTCTGACACTGTTTCCCCGCGCTTCTATCGTACTTGCGCTAGATCGGCAATGCTAACCTCGGAAGCCTCTGAGTGATACTGCTCATGGAACTGTTCTTCCAACTGCTTCCAAGTCCGGATGGAGTTCGGTGGTAGCGATGTGTACCACCCGAAAGCCGATCCTGTGAGGGACTGTGCGAAGAACCTCACGCGCAACTCGTCTGACACTGAGATCGTGCCCAGCTGTGCCAAATATCGGCTCACATGCTCGATGGAGCTGGAACCATCCGATCCACTAAACTTCGTGAAGTCCGGGAGCCGATATTTGGGTGGTAGCGGGATCAGTTCGTAGTCATTGGGGTACGGCTTGGTGTATCCGAACGTCTTCCTTTTCGTCATCATGCCGAACTGATCTTTCAGAATTGCACAAATCTGATCCGCTGTGATGGCTGAAGGTGTCGAACCCTGAAGATTCGCCGGGGTGGCATACTTAACCAGCCATGCTTGCTTTTCTGGTTCTAAGCCAACTGCAGGAGCTGGGCTTTGGAGGTTTGTTGGGGTGGCGTACTTAGCCAGCCACGATTGCTTCTCGGGATCGGCTCCCGACGTTCCTCCTGCCGTTCCGGAGGCCCCCGATATTGCAGCCTGGTTCGAGAGTGCCCAGGCGTTGCAGTCCGGTACGTATGCGCACGCGTATCCGTGCGGGATCTCCTTGGGTGCCTCAGGTAGGAATTGGTAGTCACTAGGATCACCACCAATCTTGTAGACGACGTATGCCGATGAGTTCGGCAGCTCCGGTGCTGCCCATGCGAACGGCTGGGGCTGGAGCGGCATCTCTCCCTTGAAAGTCCCCAGAGCTGGTCCCGATGGAGAATATCGGTGGCTCATGATTTCCTGGACCACGCGCAGAGCGACACGCTCCAAAGTGTTCACCAGGCTCTCAGAGTGGTGGTGCAGCGACTGAGCCACCATGTAGTTGATCTCCTGCCGCAGCGACCTGGTGCGTTCTTCTGACGGGGCGGAAAGGTCCACTCCATCGAGTGCGCCTTCAGGTGTGAAACCCTTCCACCTGACGCCATGGGAGCGGGTTCGGTGGAAAGAGCCGATGAGTTCGGCTTCGAGGGTTGCCTTGATCTCGTCATGTTTCTTCTTGAGCTCATCAGGCAGATCCTCGTACGTGACCGGAGTGTCCTCCGCCATCTCGGATGTAGATGGCGATGTTGTGGATGTCGAAGGTCGTCCCACCGGGCGTGCCAGAATGTGTTGACGTCAGAAACCCCCTGGCGGGCAGAGACGGGCAACACAGTAGAGCCGGGAACAACTAGGGCTGCGGCTGGCCCCAGTCCCTCAGAGCGACGGCCCGCAAAGCCTCCTGGTCGCACATCCGATGTTTATCACAAGGGCGTGCCACCTGACCTATACCTGGTCAGGAAGGTGTGGATGATGCCTCGCTTAGTTTTCTGCAGGGCACACACGTAAACGTTAAATACGAGCCTCGATCGGCTCTCAGGTTATCCTGTGAATCGGCTCAAAGAGCCGATCCACCCATGATCCGGACAAGGTGTCCGAATATATGGTGGTCCTGCTTGATCAAGATAAAGCTGATTAGATCTACGACGATTTGGGGTTTTCACCGCACAATCGGATCGTCCTACTCCAGGTTGGGCCTCGCGGCCACGCACGGTGATCGTAAGCCGATCCTAAACAAGGCCTAAAAACCAACACGAGGTTGATCCCCGGAACATCCTGCTTAGGGCCAACGAACGACACCCTACGTGCCGCTGGATCCTCCCCCTTTGTAAGGCCTAACTATTGCAGATATTAAACTAATCCTTGTAGAACAAGGAGCAATCGTAACGGATCAGATCTACTAAACTATGATCAAGCGGGGTGCCGCCCCTACACCTAAGATAGGTGTAAGGGCGGCTAGATGTGCAAGGGTTGCATAACGAAAGCATGTAATTCGAAGAACAATGCTAACCCTAACACATCTAAGATAACTACGTTGCTCGCCATCAAAAAGGCTTGAGTACGAGCAACGCATGAACAACGTGATAGGCATTACGCTGCCTAGATCGCAAGATGCGATCTAGGAAGCATGGTGCTTACCGGTAGAAACCCTCGAGACGAAGGAGTTGGCGATGCGCCGAGATTTGTTTGTGGTTGAACGTTGGTTGTTGTTTATTCCATAAACCCTAGATACATATTTATAGTCCAGCGGACTTTCTAATGTGGGGCGTGCACCAAACCGTGCACGAGTAAGATTCTAACTTCTAAACTAAGATGCGATCTAATATATTACAGATACACAGGCAATTAAGCCCAACTTGGTATAAAAGGCCGATTCATGTATTTCTTCTATATATATATTCTTTGAGTCCATCTTGATCGCGGCCCACCTCTGACTCGGTCAAATTCTGGTGATAACACTACCTCAAGTTCTTAGGGTTTATGATCATTACACAATTTATAATGATCAAAGTTTGGCTTCCTAAGTTATCTCTCAAGAATTAGGTTTCTCACTCCCAAGATTAAGTATTGTCTTGATCAACTAGATATAGTTTCTTTCTTATATTATCATGAATGGATATGATTTCCTCAATAATTTATATCCCAGGAGAATGCCTGAGATAATAACTTATAGTTCTACTTAAGGAATGATGATTTAATCATCAGGACATATGGATAGTTCTCTCCCTTACATTTAAGTGTTGTCTCAACTATTTTGAGTATAACACCATAGGTTGAGCTCTTTCATATAGGAATAGTTATTCGGGTTTATGGTGTACTGTTAATATTTCTTTAGGTATCTGATACGTCGCAAACGTATCTATATTTTTTGATGTTCCATGCTTGTTTTACACCAATTACTATATGTTTTAAGGGACTAACCTATTAATAGTTGCAAAAGTGCACAAGTTCTTGGTTTCAACTTTGTTGTGCAGGAAATAGGCAAATATGGAAGGAAATAGCTCATGATGGTGAAATCTGGAATTTCCCGGAATCTATCCCTGCTGAACACTTTTCAAAGATCGCTTCGAAACTCCATCAAAACGATGTCCAATGGAAACGTCGTAAACTATATAGTTGTAGAGAATTTCAAACCGAACAATTTGGACATCTTATTCGTCCAGAACGGACAACGGATGCATCCGAGAGAGCAGAATTACTGCGGAGGTTCGTGCAGTCTCGGGACTCCGAAAGTTGGTGACGTATTTGACACAAACTCTTTCCATACCTGGATATTTCGGTCCAGCCACGAGTTGTGAGACTCATGAAGGACAGAGGGGAGTCCTAGGAAGGTTCTAGAGGTGCCCAAGAGCCCTTGGATCAAAGGGGCATCCATCCCATGGCCTAGATTGCATCTCCAACACTATATATTGATGGGAAACCCTATTTTTGGAGGGCCCCAAGCATTGTCACGAAAATGGCAGCATCCAAGGAGGGGGAAACTCTAATCTACACCAGCACCAACTCAAGGAAGAAGAAGGCTAAGGGGCGGCGCTCCCCCATGATGCCGGCGGCGGGGAAGGAGTCCCCCGCGCCGCCGCCGCCCACGCCTCCGCCTCCCGGCGCTCCTCGCTGAGCCCTCCAACGTCTTCACCGCCATCTTCATCACCAACTCCTCATTGTATTCAGTGGTCCATCCTCTCACAAACCTCTGTACCGCCCTATGTAAACATGGTGTTTGATGCTATAAGTTATAATCCTATGATCTATGTCATGTTGCCATAGTTTATTTGTTCTTTGATTGATTGGTTGTTTCTCTTTGGTTCATTAGAGTTGTATGTTGATATGTTACCATCCTTGGTGCCCATTATATTTGTGCGCGCATGGATCAAGCACCATAGGGTTGGTAGTACTTGTATACTAGAAGGGGAAGTTCTGCCGGAGTGACGAAACCCGAGGACGCGAACCGGATAGTTGCATGTATGGGAGTAAGAGGACCATTTACTTAAGGCTATGGTTGGGGAAACCTTAATGCTTGCTAGTATTTACGGATGTTTGCTAGCAAGCCAATCATATAGTACTTGTAATCCCGGAGGGAGAGCATGTATATTTAGCCTCTCCTACATAGAAAGCTGCATCGAAGACATTGAACCCAAGATCTTCACTAATTGATCTTGGACAAAGCCACCATTATTACCACCGCTTTCCACACTCATGGTACTGTTAGTTTAGTTTGTTTTGTTGCTGCAGCACTAACATTTATTCCGTGTATTTTATTGTTCTGCAAAGTCACCTCTCATACCCGTTATCGCTCTAGTTTTATTTCCTAGATATTGCAAACACTTAGTGTGCGTAGAGTTGTATCAGTGGTTGATAGAACTTGAGAGAATGTTTATCCTACCTTTAGCTCCTCGTTGGGTTCGACACTCCTACTTATCGAAAAGGCTACAAACTATCCCCTATACTTGTGGGATATCAGTATCTCAGCTAAGGATTCAATTGTCTAGCTTAATTGAATTAATCTTATCCTTATTTCTTTAACTCAGGGACATGGTCTTATTCCATTTGGTATTTAGTTATCTCACCCCTTCGAGATGAAATGGTTTACCTCCTAATACTTTAGTTCAATGGTGGTAATTTATTCCTAAGTAATTAAAGCTAGGATTGATATGGATGGTATCTCTCATTTGGAAAGGATTGTATTACTATCCTATGGTTAGGCTCCCTAGAGATTGATATGATCACCATTATCTATGTTTCACATAAATGGTTTCTCTCTCTAAGGAATGTCTTGAATAATACTCTAGGGGTTCCTCTTGCAGATAATGTTGTGATCATATGGATATTTATATCCAAGGTTTGCCTCAAGGTTTGTCATTGCTTCTCTAATATAGAACTCTTACCTCTCTAGGTTTGATGTATAATAATTTGGAACAGAGAAGAATTTATATTCCTAGAGTTGATCTTCTTGTCATGTTTTCAAGAATGAAGTGGAATGATTACCATGAGGTTCATGGTATGGTCATGGATTAGTTTAAGACATGGAAAAGATAAATCTAGAATAGTTTCTCCATTTTATTGTTACTTGATTTGCACTTGAATAGATGTTTATATGTTATGGCAAGGATTACCATATTATGATCTTTTGCAAGATCAAGTAATTGATCCTTGATTAATTTGTTATTGTGTTGGTTTTAATTTCATTTGATCTAACCCTTTAGATCAAATCATCTCTACCCAAAACAAGGTTTTAAACAGAGTCACATTGAGGTTTATAGCGCTTGACTTGATGAGCTACTTCAATTCCACCAAGGTCAAGTGAAACTTCAGTTACTGTGACTATTTTACTTTAAAGCGCGAAAATTCCCCGGATTTTCTATGCATGAATGCAATGCACACATCTGTTTCCTCTATTTTTGTAACCCCAAATACTGGGATATTACAGTCTCTACCCCTTAAACTAAACTTCGTCCTCGAAGTTTGATCTCTCTCACGTTTCGGAGTGTGGATCTAACTTATGCAGGCTACAAATTTTCTCGAACTCCATGGTGATCTCTCTTGATATAATTGTATATATCCCTTGTCCAGATTCTTCGTGGAATCCATGAGTGTCTATCTCTGAACCATGGCTTCTTACTTCAATTTCATGATTTCTTTCAATACTATAATCTTGTTTCCTTTCTCATTGAGGATGCAATGATTGAGACTCCTCCTGGTACTGATAGTCCTAACTGAAGACTAATTGGATAACATACCTTTAATTGGTAAAATAGGTCTTTGTTTTCCCTTACTACCAAAACTGCAATAATGGTACTTAGTAATGTACTTTCCATGGAAATGGTCTTGAGTATTTATTTCCCTAAGAATGGATTAGACTCATTTAGTCTACCCAATTATGGATTATAGTTAATACCTCTAACAATTTTGGTTCCTTTAGGTTCCATGAAAGGAATCTTCCAAATGGACTTTAGTTTTGGTATGGTCAATCTCCTTCGGTCTTTGGCCTTCTTGAGCTGTATTTGGTCTACGGTATTTTCTTCGTCCAACTTCTTTATGCTTGACTTACTTGAGCTCTCGTACTTCTGAGTAAATACTACTCACGTTCTCAAGTTATAGTCCACTTCTTACTTCCTCGAGGTATAAACCTCGACTTCTGGTCTGACATCCTTCTGAAAGTGGTGTTCGATAATCTTATGAAAATAAGATCGAACTTCCTCTCAGTTCAGACCTTCTCCTTCTATTTTGCTCAAAGTATTGAGTCATTGTACATCCAACTCAATCTTTACTCTACCCCTTGGAGTTTTCTTATGGTTTTCAACTCCTTTTCTTCCAACCATTGGACTTATGGTTAGAATATTGGTCTAGGTCTAGCTTATGGGTTGTACTCTTCTAAGGTCTTGCGAAGAATATTTGTGGTGTATCCACTCAATTGTGGACATCCAATCTGAATCCTTCGACTAAGTGATTATAGGTCATCGTTATTAGGCTGACAAAATTTTATTTTTTCATATCTTCTTGGTACGAATAATACAATTATGGACTACTTGATACCAATTGTGGCTATTTGTTATCTAATAGTGTACTCTGTTATAGGTTTTGACCAATTGGTCGGGACATCTTCTACCTTATCTCACAGTATTGATCCTATACCAACTGTGGTCTTCTGATATCTGCTATGATTTCATATATCATCTTCCTTCAATTCATTCAGGTTTTATTTTGCAAGAAAACCACTAGCTGACACTATGAATATAGTATCCCGAGTGATTTTCCATGCATTCCCTCTTCTATATTGACTATGGTTCAGCTTCAGCTTCACCATAATCACTATATTTCTCACCTTCATGCTTCTTATGTACAAAAGTACTCCTCTGTTGAGGCTAAGCATGAGTTTTGATACTTCTTTCAGGGTATTGTGGTTGCTTCCCACAATTTTGCTTCCATTTACTGATGATCCTTCATCTTGTATTCAGAATCTTCACCATTCGTCACTTCACACGAATACCATTATCCTCTAGATCTATAACATCAAGTAAGAACTTGATATTGCAACATGCATTTGCATATCAAAGTCAAACTTCATGTATGGATCTAGTCAAACAATGAAAATCCAATAAAATCCAAGAAGATTCAGCTTTGTGCTTATAATACACACCATCATAGGCCCGAATATAATAGTTGAGTAAGACATCTCTAAATATCAGGCTGAGATGTGTAGTATGTAGCACCACATAATATAGGTTTATATCATGATACTTAGCATGAATATATGGCAGACTACTACTTGTTTTGTCATTTACCTGAATTGCACAATTGCAATGAGATAAACTTGAAACGAAGTGGTCTAGGATAGTTATGGTTGACCTAATCCCTTTGGAAGTACTAACAACATAGTATACCATATATACGTGCTATTGAGGACTACATCCTATGATACATTTAGTTCTAACATGGCTACTCTGAATACATATTTATTATGATATAACTCCTATACTTCCAAGTGTTTTTATCATAAGACTATGGTCATGATGTGCTTGACACAGTTCACATGGTTTGGGATCATAACTCTTGCATTACCTTTAAACATTTGGTTTCTTATTATTCTCCTCCTAATATTTATGATGTTCTAATTCATCATATAATGATTCTCAGGTGAATCATATATGATTACTATCTCTACTATATAAGTAGACCTATTTTACTCCAATCACTCTTCCTTACCTCCCATGATTGACTCATCATGGTCTATCCTATCTCATAGAACTTATATTTATTATTTTCTATCAGTTGTTTCACAAACTTGAATAAATTTTACTTACCCATTACTTGTCTTGGAATACACCTTCTAATAGGATACCTAATTTCTATACATATCTTCATTACTTGATATCATTCCTATTACAGGTCTGGATAACTCTTACTTAATCATAACATATGTTGGTACACATCTTCCAATAGGATTTCTTCCTTATGGTTGTATCCTCTGTTTGGACTACCATGTATTGTATACCAACTGTGGTCTACTCATATATTATTTTAGGTTCTTAATGGTGTGCTACATACTTGGGATTAGCTATCTAGCTTTACTTAAGAAGGATAAATAGGGAAAATTAACTCAAGTGTGTCAGGATTATTCTCAAGTGAATACCCATCTCAAGTCATAAGAGAATTTGGTTTAGCTAAGACAACTTCCTATAGACACTACCAATCCTATAGGTCTCCTTTAAAGGGTTTTAATCCTAAGGTCAAAGCATTTGCTCTGATACCAACTGTGGTGACCCAACATACCACTGCATGGTGTAGTAAGCAAGTCTGACATAACACCAATGAAACACAGTTCCACTAGTATTACATCGCTCAGAGTGGTACAACAGAAACATATGCGGGTCCAAGGCATGTCTATAGAATTACATACAGACTCTATTACAGAAGATCAACACAGCCTCCTACTTTACAATGAGGTAAATCTGCAAATAAGCTCCAGAAGAACGACTCGTAGTCTAATCCTATCACGAACTCTATGTGTAGAGTATTTAACTAGCTATAGAGGCTAAGAATAGATTCTAGCTAAATAGGAGCTATGTTTAGGAAGCTAGTTCCTTTCTATTGCTATTCCAGGTTTTCTCCTTGTTGTATGTGGTATCTGACTCTTCTGACATGGTCCTGTCCCTTGAAGTAGTTATTGACTCCTCGGCCTTCGAGTTGCACTATAGATCCTCCTTCGATGCCTCCATATCTAAGCAGTGGATTTAAGAGTGGGATGAGTGATGACCCACAAGTATAGGGGGTGTATCGTAGTATCTTCGATAAGTAAGAATGTCGATCCCAACGAGGAGCAGAAGGTGTTGACAAGCAGTTTCGATGAAGGATTCACTGTAAATGCTCACAGACAAGTATTCAAGGGGTTTTGATGTAACAGATGAATAAAGTACGAGTAAGTAAAATGCGAGAGAAATAATTGCAGCGAGTGGCCCAATCCTTTTTAGCACAAAGGACAAGCCGGTTTGTTTACTTATAATGACCAAACGTTCTTGAGGACACACGGGATTTTAGTCTAGTGCTTTCGCTTCATACAGCTGATTAATCTTCATTGTTTTGATAAGTGTTGTGTGGGTGAACCTATGCTAATGTACCGCCCTTCCTAGGACTAATACATACTTGTGATTATACCCCTTACAAGCATCCGCAACTACAAGAAAGTAATTAAGATAAATCTAACCACAGCCTTAAACTCTAAGATCATGTGATCCCTCCTGTATCGATATACCAATGGGGGCTCAGGTATCTGTCACTCCGGCAACCCCGCAATTGGCAAACGAGTACAAGATGCATTCCCCTAGGCCCATAAATGGTGAAGTGTCGTGTAGTCGACGTTCACACGACACCACTAGAAGAATAACACCACAACTTAAATATCATAACATTGAATACTACTCAACCATAATTCACTACTAACATTTAGACTTCACCCATGTCCTCAAGAACTAAACGAACTACTCACGAGACATCATATGGAACATGATCAGAGGTGATATGATGATGAATAACAATCTGAACATAAACCTTGGTTCAACGGTTTCACTCAATAGCATCAATAACAAATAGAAATCAACACCGGGAGAGTTTCCCCTATCAAACAATCAAGATCCAACCCGAATTGTTACAGCGGTGACGAGGTGCAGCGGTGGAGATGGCGGTGATGATGATGGAGATGATGATGATGGTGATGGAGATGATGTCCAGCTCGATGACGGTGACGATGGCGTCGATTTCCCCCTCCGGGAGGGAATTTCCCCGGCGGATTCCTGCCCGCCGGAGAGCTCTTTTTCTCTCTGGTGTTCTCCGCCCCGCAGAGGCGGCTGTGTCCTTTCGCGACTATCCTCTGGGGCTTAGGTTTTCGGGATGAAGAAGTACGCGAAGAAAAGGAGGCGAGAGAGGGCTGTGGGCCCCCTCCTCACAGGGCGGCGCGACCAGGCCTTGGGCCGCGCCGGCCTATGAGGTGGGCCCACCTCGGGTCCCCTCGGCTCCCCCTTCTGGCTCCCTTCGTCTTCTGGAAAAATAGGATTTTTCGTATAATTTCCGTCAATTGTTGATCTTCCGAAATATTGCATTCTGATGGTGCTTTTTCCAGCAGAATCCTGACTCCGGTGCGCGATTCTCCAATAATCATGAAACATGCAAAATAGATGAAATAACATAAGTATCATCTCTAAATATGAAATATGTCAATGAATAACAGCAAATTATGATATAAAATAGTGATGCAAAATGGACGTATCAACCCCCCCCCAAGCTTAGACTTCGCTTGTCCCCAAGCGAAACTGAGCTCAATAAACAAGACCACATGTTTATGGAGTGAAGAGTCGATAAATAAAATACGGACAAGAAGCATCATATTAATTCACACAAGACATAATAGTGAACAACTTCCTCATATAATTCAACTTGAAGCAAGTAAAAGGAATTCACAAGTAAAGGTGCATAAGGAATCATAATTGGTGATGGCAAACTTTGTTCTTGGTCAGAGAACAGTTAACAAATTATATTTATCTATCGAGCGAAGCTCTTATATTTAAAGCTTATATAGCAGAACTTGCATATTCAATCATAATAATCTTCTCATAATCATTGACAACCTTCAAAGCTATATTCATCAGATAAAACTTGTACTAAACAAGGAAGAATAAAAGGCATAATTAAATATATCACAATATAGATGGTTGGATCACAACAACTCAAATGCTTGCTTCAGATGGAGGGAAATAGGTTTACTGACTCAACATAAAGTAAAAGACAGGCCCTTCGCAGAGGGAAGCAGGGATTAAATCATGTGCTAGAGCTTTTCAAGTTTTGAAAACATATGGAGAGCATAAAAGTAAAGTTTTGAGGGGTGTTTGTTGTTGTCAACGACTGGTAGCGGGTACTCTAACCCCCTTGCCAGACAAACTCTCAAAGAGCGGCTCCCATTTTATTTTATTTTTGGGTGGCACTCCTTCCAACCTTTCTTTCACAAACCATGGCTAACCGAATCTTCGGGTGCCTGCCAACAATCTCATACCATGAAGGAGTGTCCTTTTATTTAGTTTTATTTAGATGACACTCCTCCCCACCTTTGCTTTCTCAAGCCATGGCTAACCGAATCCTTCGGGTGCCGTCCAACAATCACATACCATGGAGGAGTGTCTATTTTGGTTAATTAATTTGGGACTGGGAATCCCATTGCCAGCTCTTTTTGCAAAGTTATTGGATAAGTGGATGAAGCCACTAGTCCATTTGTGAAAGTTGCCCAACAAGATTGAAAGATAAACACCACATACTTCCTCATGAGCTATAAAACATTGACACAAATAAGGAGTAATAAAGTTTTGAACTGTTTAAAGGTAGCACATGAAGTATTTACTTGGAGTGGCAGGAAATACCACATAATAGGTAGTTATAGTGGACACAAATGGCTTAGGTTTGGGTTAAAGTTTGGATGCACGAGAAGCATTCCCTCTCAGTACAGGTCTTTGGCTAGCAAGGTTGATTAGCAAGCATAAGAGTTGAGGTAAACAAACAAATATACATGTGATAGAAACAATCATGCATCTTACTTGTAACCACAAACAATTTTAACCTCAGAATACTAAGCTACGGACTAACAAGAAAGATAATAACATATCTACATGTATTTCCTCTTCTCTACTTAAAACTCAAAGTGTTGTTGCTATTGACCAATGCTAAGTTTGCCAAAACCAAATAGATTTACTCAATGCTCCCAAAGTGATGCCAATACTAACAACAAGATCAATCACATAATAGAGATTGCAAACTAAAATAAGATGTGCAATATGTAAATGATAAGACTTCTCATTAATACTTCATAACGATAACTCACACCAAGGGATACATAGATAACAAAATAAAAAAGGGAGATACTTCCATACCGCAACACATCTTATATGATAACTTCCCTACTCATGGTATGACACTACTTGATAATAAAAAGTAAAAGATAGTGATGATGTGATACCGCGGCACTCCCCCAAGCTTGGAACAAACCAAGGGGATGCCAATACCGATGATGAATTACTCCTTTGGTGGTGATGGTGAATCCTTGCCATCATCAGACTTCCAAGGAAGAGGCTCTCCATCAAGAAAAGACATCTTGGTCTCCGGAACCCTGAAACTAGCAGCATAACTTATACGCTTAAACATGCTTTCATACTCACAATTTTGATTATGAACATCATAGAGTTGAGCTTGGAGTTTGTTGGTGGTGTCGTGAAGCGAGAAGATATCGTCCCACAACTTTGCAGTCTCCTTCTTGTGTCCGTCAATAAGTTCAGACCAAATCTTGTGGAAGATGTCCACTTCACGCTCAGCCATCTTCTTGTAGTTGAAGACCTCTTGTTCCAGTTTCTCCACCCTATCTTCCAAGCTTCCTTCTCCTTTAGGACCCTGGACATCTTTGATCTGCAACTCTCCATCTACGAGCAGCAATTCTTTGGGGTGCATCTTCAGCTCGTTCATGTACGGGTTGACGACGTCCTCAAAGAAGCTGTCCTTCTGAGTTCCCGACGAAGACATGGTGGATCTAGATCCGAAGCAGATCCTGGCAGAAAACAGCTCGAAACAAAACACGTCGAGAAAACGATATACGGACCTCCAGGGGTCCGGGGGATTATATAGCAGTAATTTTTACGACAGAAGGAAAGTACCAGATCGAACAAGAGTCGGAGGGGGACAACGAGGCGGTGTCCTCATAGGGCGGCGCGGCCAGGCTGGGGCCCGCGCCGGCCTATGGGGCACGCCCTCGTGCGTCTCCTCCACTCCGTTTCGATCTCGTAATTTTTCATATTTTCCAAAAACAGCAAAAACATTGTTCGGAAAGTAAAACGCGGACTTTTTATTACCAGTACTGTTACCTATTCAAAGTCGAACTCTGCAGGACTGTCAACTTGACCTTTGATGTAAGCTTCCGGAGTTACCACTTGGATAATATCAACATCTTCATTATAAGAATCTCCAGAGATATAATGCTTGAGTCTCTGCCCATTCACTACTTGTGTGGCATTACCTTGAAGAGAGCTAATTTTAATTGCTCCTGATCGATAAACCTCATCAATGACATATGGTCCTTCCCATTTTGAGAGTAATTTCCAATAGGACTTTGTCCCCAACATTAAATTCTCTTTTGATAATTCTTCTATCATTCCATTTCTTAACTTTCTCCTTAAAGAGTTTAGCATTTTCATATGCTTCACTTCTCCATTCATCTAAAGAACTCAATTGTAGCAATCTCTTCTTACCAGCAAGTTTGAAATCTTTATTAAGTTCCCTTACAGCCCAATAAGCTTTGTGCTCTAGTTCTAAAGGTAAATGACAAGCTTTTCCATAAACCATTTTATAAGGTGACATACCCATAGGAGTTTTATAAGCAGTTCTATAAGCCCATAATGCGTCCTTCAATTTAATAGCCCAATTCTTTCTAGATTTATTAACAGTCTTTCCCAAAATAGATTTAATCTCTCTATTTGATAATTCTACTTGCCCGCTAGTTTGAGGATGATAAGCGGAAGCAATTCTATGATTAATACCATACTTAGCAAGAGTTTTTCTAAAACCTCCATGAATAAAATGAGAACCTCCATCAGTCATAATATATCTAGGTACTCCAAATCTAGGAAAAATAATATCCAAAAGCATTTTTAAAGAAGTCTCACCATCAGCACTTTTTGTGGGTATAGCTTCTACCCATTTAGTAACATAATCAACAGCGACAAGTATATGAGTGTTACCTTCTGAAGAAGGGAAAGGACCCATGAAGTCGAATTCCCAACAATCGAATGGTTCAATAACAAGAGTATAATTCATAGGCATTTCATTGCGTCTGGAGATATTACCAACCCTTTGACATTCATCACAAGATAAAATAAACTTCCTTGCATCTTTGAAGAGAGTTGGCCAATAAAAACCTGATTGTAGAACCTTTTGTGCAGTTCTATCTCCGGCGTGATGTCCTCCATAAGCACTACCATGACATTTACTCAATATCTCCTGTTGTTCATATTCAGGAACACATCTTCGCATAATACCATCTACTCCTTCTTTATATAGGTGTGGGTCATCCCAAAAATAATGCCTCAAGTCATAAAAGAATTTCCTCCTTTGCTGAGCTGAAAAGGTTGGAGGCAAGTACTTGGATACAATAAAGTTAGCATAATCAGCATACCAAGGGCTATCTCGCGAGTTTACCTTAATTACTGCCAATTGTTCATTTGGAAAACTATCATTAACAGGAACAGGATCATAAGTAATATTTTCCAATCTAGATAAATTATCAGCAACAGGATTATCAGCACCTTTCCTATCTATAATATGTAAATCAAATTCTTGCAAAAGAAGTACCCATCTAATAAGCCTTGGCTTAGCATCTTTCTTTGTCATAAGGTATCTAATTGCAAGCATGATCAGTATGAATCGTGACTTTTGAATCAACAATATAGGATCTAAACTTGTCACAAGCAAAGACTACAGCTAACAATTCTTATTCAGTTGTAGCATAATTTCTTTGAGCAGCATCAAGAGTTTTGCTAGCATAATGAATAACATTTAATTTTTTATCTACTCGCTGTCCAAGAACAGCACCTACAGCAAAATCACTAGCATCACACATAATTTCAAAAGGTAAATTCCAATCAGGAGGTTCAACTACAGGAGCAGTTGTTAAGGCTTTCTTTAGAGTTTCAAAAGCTTCCTTACAATCATCATCAAAAACAAAAGGTACATCTTTTTGAAGAAGATTAGTAAGAGGCTTTGAAATCTTGGAGAAATCTTTAATAAATCTCCTATAAAACCCAGCATGACCGAGAACACTACGAATACCTTTGACATCCCTCGGATAGGGCATCTTCTCAATTGCTTCAACTTTAGCTCTATCAACTTCAATACCTCTCTCGGAAATTTTATGTCCCAATACAATTCCTTCATTAACCATAAAGTGGCATTTCTCCCAATTAAGAACAA
The DNA here is from genome assembly GCF_022539505.1 of Lolium rigidum. NCBI lineage: Eukaryota > Viridiplantae > Streptophyta > Magnoliopsida > Poales > Poaceae > Lolium > Lolium rigidum. The sequence continues at coordinate 227,907,263 of NC_061513.1, read as the reverse complement.
GGTTAGTTTCTTCACATCTCTGCAAAACTTTATCGAGGTTTTGCAAGCAATTATCAAAAGAATTCCCATAGACAGAAAAATCATCCATGAATACCTGTACAATACTCTCGCAAAAGCCATGAAAAATAGCAGACATACATCTTTGAAAAGTAGCAGGAGCATTACATAAACCAAAAGGCATACGCCTATAAGCATAAGTTCCATAGGGACAAGTGAAAGTGGTTTTCTCTTGATCTTTAGTTTTAACAGCAATTTGTGAAAACCCAGAATAACCATCAAGAAAGCAAAAATGAGTATTTTTAGACAACCTTTCTAGCATTTGATCTATAAAGGGTAAAGGGTAATGATCTTTCTTAGTAACTTTATTCACTTTTCGAAAATCAATGCACATTCTATACCCTACAACTACTCTTTGAGGGATGAGCTCATCATTATCATTAGGTACAACAGTCATTCCTCCTTTCTTAGGAACACAATGCACAGGACTAACCCATCTACTATCAGCAATAGGATATATAATACCAGCTTCAAGAAGTTTTAATACCTCATTCCTTACCACCTCCTTCATCTTCGGAATTAGACGACGTTGATGTTCAACAACAGGCTTTGCATCATCTTCCATATTAATAGCATGTTGGCAAATAGAGGGAGAAATCCCCTTCAAATCATCAAGAGTGTAGCCAATAGCTCCTCGGTGTTTCTTCAATATTTCCAATAACCTTTCTTCCTCAATCTCTGAAAGCTTAGAACTAATAATAACATGATATATTTTCTTATCATCAATATGAGCATATTTAAGATTATCAGGCAATGGTTTTAAATCGAAAACAGGATCTTCCTTTGGTGGTGGTGTTGTACCTAGATCTTCAACCGGCAAGTCATGTTTAAGAATAGGCTGACGAAGGAAAATTTCATCAAGCTCATTTCTTTCTTCCCTAAAGACTTCACTCTCACTATTCTCCAAATGTTGCTGCAAAGGATTAGTAGGAGCAAGAGCAATAGACGCACACTGTTCAACTCTAAAATCATTATTAGGCAAATCAGCTTTATAAGGAGTTTTGGCAAATTTAGAGAAATTAAACTCATAAGATTCACCAGCAAATTTAGTAACAATCTTTTCCTTCTTGCAATCTATAATAGCTCCACAAGTATTTAGAAAAGGTCTACCAAAAATGATAGGACAATACTTACTAGCAGCAGAACCAAGTACCAAAAAGTCAGCAGGATATTTAATCTTACCACATAAAACTTCCACATCTCGAACAATACCAATTGGAGAGATAGTTTCTCTATTAGCTAGCTGAATAACCACATCAATATCTTCAAGTTCACAAGAACCAATTTCGTGCATAATCTCCGTGTAAAGCTCATAAGGAATAGCACTAATACTTGCACCCATATCACATAAACCATAATAACAATGATCACCAATTCTAACAGATAGCATAGGAACACTAGCTTGCTTGGACTTATTAGGATGTGAAACAATATTAGTGGCATCTTCACAGAAAATAATATGACCATCTTCCACATTCTCAGTCACAAGATCTTTAACTATTGCAACAGCAGGTTCGACCTTAATTTGTTCTTCAGGTTCTATAGGTTTCTTTTCACTTTTATTAACCGCACTAGATATAACAGAGTACTCCTTCATTTTAGCGAGAAAAGGAGTTTTTTCAATATAAGCTTCAGGAATAACATGATCAACGGTTTCAATTACAACACATTTGTTTATAGATGAATCAATTTTATCTTTATACGGTTCATGATACTTATCAAAATTCTTCTTAGGCAATTCATAATGAGAGGCAAAAGCTTTATAAAGATTTGCAACGACTTGAGAATCAAGACCATAAGTAGCACTAATATTACAAAATTTATCAGTATCCATAAAAACTTCAATGCATTTATAATCAAAGTTTATACCTGACTCTCTATCTTTGTTGTTCTCCCATCCTTCAGTATTTTCTTGGATCCGATCAAGAAGGTCCCTTTTAAACTCTTCTTTGTTGCGTGTAAATGATCCAGAACAAGAAGTATCCAGCAAAGTCTTATCTTGAAAAGACAATCTTGCATAGAAATTATCAATAATAATATTACCGGAAGCTCATGAATGGGGCATTTGAGCATTAAAGACTTCAATCTCCCCCAAGCTTGGGCAATACTTTCTCCATCATGAGGCCAGAAATTATATATGCGGTTCCGATCTTTGTGAATTTCACTTGGAGGATAAAATTTGGAATAAAATAAAGGCACAATGTCCTCCCAATCAAGAGAATCCCTATTCTTCAGCAATTTATACCAGTGCGCCGCTTTACCAGACAGCGATATAGAGAATAGTTTCTTTCTAACTTCATCCATAACAATACCTGCACATTTGAATAACCCGCATAATTCATGTAAAAACAGTAAATGATCACCGGGATGGACAGTTCCATCCCCTTCATAGCGGTTATCCATAACACGTTCAATAATTTTCATAGGTATTTTATATGGTATTACTTCCTCACCTGGCGCCTCATCCACTACCGTTGCAGTAGTAGTAGATTTCCCAAATAGAAATTGAAGAGAAGATCTCTCCATAATGACTTATAGCAGCAGGCAGAAATAAAATCAGCACAACAGTAAAGGTTTTCCTTACCAATTCCACTTACCAATAGCGCTTCACTCCCTGGCAACGGCGCCAAAAAATAGTCTTGATGACCCACAAGTATAGGGGGTGTATCGTTGTATCTTCGATAAGTAAGAATGTCGATCCCAACGAGGAGCAGAAGGTGTTGACAAGCAGTTTCGATGAAGGATTCACTGTAAATGCTCACAGACAAGTATTCAAGGGGTTTTGATGTAACAGATGAATAAAGTACGAGTAAGTAAAATGCGAGAGAAATAATTGCAGCGAGTGGCCCAATCCTTTTTAGCACAAAGGACAAGCCGGTTTGTTTACTTATAATGACCAAACGTTCTTGAGGACACACGGGATTTTAGTCTAGTGCTTTCGCTTCATACGAGCTGATTAATCTTCATTGTTTTGATAAGTGTTGTGTGGGTGAACCTATGCTAATGTACCGCCCTTCCTAGGACTAATACATACTTGTTATTATACCCCTTGCAAGCATCCGCAACTACAAGAAAGTAATTAAGATAAATCTAACCACAGCCTTAAACTCTAAGATCCTGCGATCCCTCCTGTATCGATATACCAACGGGGGCTCAGGTTTCTGTCACTCCGGCAACCCCGCAATTGGCAAACGAGTACAAGATGCATTCCCCTAGGCCCATAAATGGTGAAGTGTCGTGTAGTCGACGTTCACATGACACCACTAGAAGAATAACACCACAACTTAAATATCATAACATTGAATACTACTCAACCATAATTCACTACTAACATTTAGACTTCACCCATGTCCTCAAGAACTAAACGAACTACTCACGAGACATCATATGGAACATGATCAGAGGTGATATGATGATGAATAACAATCTGAACATAAACCTTGGTTCAACGGTTTCACTCAATAGCATCAATAACAAATAGAAATCAACACCGGGAGAGTTTCCCCTATCAAACAATCAAGATCCAACCCGAATTGTTACAGCGGTGACGAGGTGCAGCGGTGGAGATGGCGGTGATGATGATGGAGATGATGACGATGGTGATGGAGATGATGTCCAGCTCGATGACGGTGACGATGGCGTCGATTTCCCACTCCGGGAGGGAATTTCCCCGGCGGATTCCTGCCCGCCGGAGAGCTCTTTTCTCTCTGGTGTTCTCCGCCCCGCAGAGGCGGCTGTGTCCTTTCGCGACTATCCTCTGGGGCTTAGGTTTTCGGGACGAAGAAGTACGCGAAGAAAAGGAGGCGAGAGAGGGCTGTGGGCCCCCTCCTCACAGGGCGGCGCGGCCAGGCCTTGGGCCACACCGGCCTATGAGGTGGGCCCACCTCGGGTCCCCTCGGCTCCCCCTTCTGGCTCCCTTCGTCTTCTGGAAAAATAGGATTTTTCGTATAATTTCCGTCAATTGCTGATCTTCCGAAATATTGCATTCTGACGGTGCTTTTGCCAGCAGAATCCTGAGTCCGGTGCGCGATTCTCCAATAATCATGAAACATGCAAAATAGATGAAATAACATAAGTATCATCTCTAAATATGAAATATATCAATGAATAACAGCAAATTATGATATAAAATAGTGATGCAAAATGGACGTATCAATGAGTACGAGCGTACTCAACAAGTTCATTATAGGAAAGAGGTGTTTAATGCACTAGCTACGGCATTCAGAAAGTCTAATACCAATGCAGGTTTTCATAATCATTTCTTCAAAAGGTTGCTTTTATTCAGAAGAACTATGTCCGTCAGCCTTCACCGGTTTACTAGAACTTCATGGAGTTCCTTTCCGGCAGCGTTCGTAGTTCCATATCCCGGAACAGGGAGTGCCAGGTCACGATTCATTACACTCTGCAGAGGTGTGTTGCTTTACCCATAAGAGATCTTAACCTTGGTGCCAACCGAGTCATGTTCTCGTCCACACTTCCTTTGGTGTGAGGCCCGATATAAGGTCCTAGCCAATCATATTCCTCCGCTACCTCGCACACCCACCCTTTGTTGCCTTTCCCGACCCTGGGTCCTCGCCGGTGCTCTTATACCAATTAAGGATGGCCCCCGACCACGACAACAGTCTGGGATCGAACCAAACTCCTTCGCCGGTAGATGCAACCCATCCTAGACCGCAATACCGTGGGGACTTAGGGTTCCCCAACCTCACCGCTTGCTCCTCGGGCTACAAGTGTACTACGAACACTACCGTGGGGACTTAGGGCTCCCCAGCCTCACCGCTTGTCCCCTTGGAATGCAAGTGTACTACGGTAAAGCGCATCCGTTGATGTACAAGAGGTGGAAATACGATTGACTACTCCGTCCCACTCCAGATCTTATGGTTAACACGGGTATTACGGCACAAGAATCACTGGACGACATTTGTTGTTAATCCTAGATGGATATAAACCCATTGCAATGGAACCTCCACCATATCAACACAAACCATGGTTCCATTGCCCACCACATAGTCATATTCATAGTTATGAAAATAGTAATTTTGATTTTTATGCAAGAGTGATAAGTATAGTACTTTGCAAGTAATTTGGTAAAAATACTCAAATGACATGAGCAAGCGATGAACTTTCCTTTCTTGACTGCAAGATTATGCAGACAAGGTCTTCGATACGCAATAACTCCAAATTCTGAAATAGCATCATCGTCCGGTAAGGACGATGTTTAAAAGATTGGCAAGGATGCAATAATGCATAAGTATGAGATGCAATCTCTATAAACGTGACCTAATCCCGATGATTTAGGAGTAGTGAGTTGTAATGATTGGTTTAGGGTGTGTTGCACTTTTAGATGGTTCACAAACAAGGTTCTTATTGAGGTTTGATTACTTGGTATTATAAATAAGTAGTAGAATGTATAATAACAATAAAACACACCAGGGCATAGTAATTGTAAAATAAATGAAGAGAAGTTGTCAATTTTAAGTCCTGTAGTGCATGGTTGATGATTACTTGTTATATACTTCAAAAGAATAACTTTTGAATAACATATTCTTTAATAAAGAAGAAGTATGACAATTGGTTTTGTGAGGTTCTATGGTTTCCTATGATTGCAACTAGTTGTTAGAGTAAGCCTTAGATGGATCACAACATAGTTGGATTCATCAATAGCTAAAGATCATATGGTTTTAGTGAAGCAGATCATAAGCAATTTATTATATATAGGTGCTATCAAGGTTGGTATACCTTGTTGGTGATAGTTAGCTAGGGTTCATGGATCCTTATAAGTAGGGTTGATGGCTACATCCTATTTGCTTCAAAAGAATAACTTTTGAAGAACATACTTCTTAAATAGTAAGAAGTTAAGCAATTAGGGTTGAGGTGGTCTAGGTTTTACTGTTGGTTCTATTAAGTAAGGAATAATTGGCTCCTAAATAGGATGGTTCATAATTATCCAACACTAGTAGGGTTTAGTGGAGTATGGTATGTAAGATAAAACATTGGGCATAGTTGCTATGAGGATTCATCACCAAGGTGTGATGCTTAATATGGTTAGTTAAAGATGGTGACCTTGGTAATAGGAATTAAGGTTGGTCTTATTTGATCATCTGGTTTTTAAGATGAACATATGAGATGCTAATTTAGTAGTGATAGGGTTTCTACATTTTATGTGGTCTGGCAAGTATTTAATTGCTAACTATGGTTCTATGAATCAAATCAAAGTATCATGATCACATGTTCTAACCTAGGTTTTAGGTTTAGAAGCACATTAGGGTTCACACATCTAATAATGGAGCTAGGGTTCTAAGTGAATTTAGGGTTTTAGGGTTTCACATGTGATGGTGAGGTTGTAATCTTTATTCAACATGTAATTAGGGTTTCCTATTCTACCATATAGTTATTAAGGTAATAACTTCATTATAAAGTTGAGGTTATTAATAACTTTGAAAATAAAAATAATATTGAATTTGGCATTTTTTTAAAGAATTAATAATTAAGGTAATTATTATTTAGGGTTTAAATCCCTCTAATAAGGTTTTAACAAAATAATAAATAAAGAAAATTAGTTTTAATGTTTTCTTTATTTATCTACTGGTTTTTATTTAATTTGGAAAGTTTTCATAATAATTGAATTTTAATTGAATTTAGAATAAATGAAAAGGCTTGATTAATAATGGTTAAACAATTAAATTTTTATTAAGAATAAAAATTTCATATTTTATTTTTATTGAATAGATTTTATTTTTAGGAGCATTTTGATATCTCATTTGTATTTTCCTGAGTTATAATGAATTTCCTAAATATTTGCAAAGTTTCAGATATTTAATGGAATTTGAATTTAAACGAAATGACTAAACACACCGGGCTAGTCTACCCGCAGAGGCACTGACCAGTGGGCCGGAGTCCACGTCAGCTGCCACCGTGGCTTTGACTGGTCAAAATCGATGACATGGCCAGGGGAGCTCTCTACCGGCGATCAGACGGCAACGGCGCCGCCGTTGCTGGGCGCGGCGGTGCTCACAGGCGTGCGACGCGACATCGTTAGGATGGATGCGCGAAGGAACCAAAGGGTCCTCGAGAAGCAGGAGCTCACCGTGATCACGAAGAAGGTGACGACGAGGTCGGAGGTGGTCGGACGGCGACTCCATGGTCGACGGAGACGGTGGTCGGGAGCGGAGAAGATGAGCTCGTGAGGTCGCCTCGGGATGCTCTGGCTCAATTCCTCGCGCCAGTAGAGCAAGTATAGCATGGCGATGACGATGACGTCCACGGCGGGGCCTGTGGCTTCCCCAATCGACGGCGAGAGGTGGCGGTCCGGGAGCTAGGGTTTCGGATCTTTGGTCGATTGAGACGAAGAGAGGTCAAATTGAGAGCTTCTACGCATTTTATAGGGTCCCTGGCGTGCGCTGGCGGTCAATATCGGCGGCGACGACCGCGGGACGTGGAGCTCGTCGGCGCCGTGGCGCTCTCCCGTGCTCCCAGAGACGAAGACGAAGACGTCGACTTGGTCTCCGACCTTATCCGCCCGAAGCGGTACACGGGCTGGGCTGGGCCATGGTGCTGGGTTGCCTCGTGGGCTACTCCTGGGCTGCGTCGGCTGGTAAGGTCTAGGTAAGGTTTTCCTCTCCTCTCTTTTGTTTCCATTTCTTTTTCTGTTTTTATATTTGCCCATTTAAATTCCTATTTTCAATTCGGTTATTTTTACAGGTCTTGCTCATTTTATTCATACAAGAATTAGTTCAGGGTACTGCAAAGTCTTTAGTGGTGTATTAGAAAATTTGATATGACACTATAACATTGGTTTAATAATTAGTATTGGTATTTGGATTAAATTTCCATTTAGGCATGAATTTGTGTGTTCTTTAAAATTCCTTTTTCTTCTTGGTTCTAAATCTCTTCTGAATTATTAAAGTGGGTAACTTCTATTCAAAATATTTTAAAGACCATTATGGAGGCTTGGTTTCTTATTTGAGAGTGTTTCTCACTTACATATTATTTTAGGGGATCACTTATGTATTAAAGTTTTGGAAGTTCTATTATAACACCTTTTCAAGACCACACTTTTATTATTGTTAGTTTATATCCAAATTAGATATTGTTCCCATAATGGCTTGGTCTTGGTTACAGAGATGAGGGGTTGATCACCACACATGGTTTTAATTCTAGGATTTAGCACTAGGTTCATCTTATGCTCCGTAATTAAACATAGGATTTAGTTTGTGAGCAATTCTAGGGTTCTAATGATATTCATCTAATGGTATATGGTTTGGAACTCAAACGTGAACTAGGTTTATAGTTGTGATCACTCAAGGGATGCACAAACTAATATTGGGATATAGGTTAGGGTTTTACTTGTGATTATCAAATAATTCACAAGTTAGTTTGAGACATGGGGATAGGTTCTATATGGGATTTAACACCACTTTACTTTGGCTAGGGTTGCTCTTCCTCACCACACATAGGATGATTCAATCCAAGATCCTTTGGATTGAGTTAGGGCTGGACTAGTCAAAGATTTATTACTATTCAGTTGTCTCTCTAATTATCATATGAAAAATGGTTTAGGGTTTCTAATAGTTCCCCTATGATTTTATGTGTTGGATACAATCTGTTTAACCCACTAGGGTTTAACTTATAATTATTTATCTTCAAGGTATGATCATGGATTGGACATGATCAACTTGTTATTAATGTCTTCTACCTCAAGTTCTTAGGGTTTATGATCATTACACAATTTATAATGATCAAAGTTTGGCTTCCTAAGTTATCTCTCAAGAATTAGGTTTCTCACTCCCAAGATTAAGTATTGTCTTGATCAACTAGATATAGTTTCTTTCTTATATTATCATGAATGGATATGATTTCCTCAATAATTTATATCCCAGGAGAATGAATGAGATAATAACTTATAGTTCTACTTAAGGAATGATGATTTAATCATCAGGACATATGGATAGTTCTCTCCCTTACATTTAAGTGTTGTCTCAACTATTTTGAGTATAACACCATAGGTTGAGCTCTTTCATATAGGAATAGTTATTCTAGGGTTTATGGTGTACTGTTAATATTTCTTTAGGTATCTCAGCTAAGGATTCAATTTTCTAGCTTAATTGAATTAATCTTATCCTTATTTCTTTAACTCAGGGACATGGTCTTATTCCATTTGGTATTTAGTTATCTCACCCCTTCGAGATGAAATGGTTTACCTCCTAATACTTTAGTTCAATGGTGGTAATTTATTCCTAAGTAATTAAAGCTAGGATTTATATGGATGGTATCTCTCATTTGGAAAGGATTGTATTACTATCCTATGGTTAGGCTCCCTAGAGATTGATATGATCACCATTATCTATGTTTCACATAAATGGTTTCTCTCTCTAAGGAATGTAATACGTCTCAAACGTATCTATAATTTCTTATGTTCCATGCTACTTTTATGATGATACTCACATGTTTTATACACACTTTATGTCATTATTATGAATTTTCCGGCACTAACCTATTGACGAGATGCCGAAGAGCCGATTCTTTGTTTTCTGCTGTTTTTGGTTTCACAAATCCTACAAAGGAAATATTCTCGGAATTGGACGAAATCAACGCCCAGGGTCTTATTTTTCCACGAAGCTTCCAGAAGACCGGAGAGGATACGAAGTGGGGCCACGAGGCGCCGCCACCATAGGGCCACGCGGCCTAAGGGGGGCCGCACCGCCCTATGGGGTGGGCCCCTTGTCAGCCCTCCAACGCTGCCCTTCCGCCTACTTAATGCCTTCGTCGCGAAACCCTCTGTACCGAGAGCCACGATACGGAAAACCTTACTGTGACGCCGCCGCCAATCCCATCTCGGGGGATTCAGGAGATCGCCTCCGGCACCCTGCCGGAGAGGGGAATCATCTCCCGGAGGACTCTTCATCGCCATGATCGCCTCCGGATTGATGCGTGAGTAGTTCATCCTTGGACTATGGGTCCATAGCAGTAGCTAGATGGTTGTCTTCTCCTCATTGTGCTATCATGTTAGATCTTGTGAGCTGCCTATCATGATCAAGATCGTCTATTTGTAATGCTACATGTTGTGTTTGTTGGGATCCGATGAATATTGAATACTATGTCAAGTTGATTATCAATCTATCATATATGTGTTGTTTATGTTCTTGCATGCTCTCCGTTGCTAGTAGAGGCTCGGCCAAGTTGATACTTGTAACTCCAAGAGGGAGTATTTATGCTCGATAGTGGGTTCATGCCTCCATTGAATGCGGGACGAGTGACGGAAAGTTCTAAGGTTGTGGATGTGCTGTTGCCACTAGGGATAAAACATCAATGCTTTGTCTAAGGATATTTGTGTTGATTACATTACGCACCATACTTAATGCAATTGTTTGTTGTTTGCAACTTAATACTGGAGGGGGTGCGGATGCTAACCCGAAGGTGGACTATTTAGGCATAGATGCATGCTGGATAGCGGTCTATGTACTTTGTCATAATGCCCTGATTAAATCTCATAGTAATTATCATGATATATGTATGTGCATCTCTATTTGTCAATTGCCCAACTGTAATTTGTTCACCCAACATGCTAGTTATCTTATCGGAGAGACACCACTAGTGAACTGTGGACCCCGGTCCATTCTTTACATCTGAAATACAATCTACTGCAATACTCGTTCTTTACTGTTCTACGCAAACAAACATCATCTTCCACACTATACGATTAATCCTTTGTTTACAGCAAGCCGGTGAGATTGACAACCTCACTGTTACGTTGGGGCAAAGTACTTTGATTGTGTTGTGCAGGTTCCACGTTGGCGCCGGAATCCCCGGTGTTGCGCCGCACTACACTCCTTCACCAACAACCTTCACGTGCTCCTTGACTCCTACTGGTTCGATAACCTTGGTTTCTTACTGAGGGAAAACTTGCTACTGTACGCATCACACCTTCCTCTTGGGGTTCCCAACGGACGTGTGTCAACTGCACGCATCAAGCTCTTTTTCTGGCGCTGTTGCCGGGGAGATCAAGACACGCTGCAAGGGGAGTCTCTCACATCCAATCTCTTTACTTTGTTTTTGTCTTGCTTTACTTTATTTTATTTACTGCTTTGTTTGTTCTCTATATCAAAAACACACAAAAATTAGTTGCTAGTTTTACTTTATTTACTATCTTGTTTGCGTTCTCTATATTAAAAACACAAAAAAATTAGTTACTTGCATTTACTTTATTTAGTTTGCTTTATTTACTACTGTTAAAATGAATACTCCTGAAAACACTAAGTTGTGTGACTTCACTAGCACAAATAATAATGATTTCCTATGCACACATATTGCTCCACCTGCTACTACAGCAGAATTTTTTGAAATTAAACCTGCTTTACTGAATCTTGTTATGAGAGAGCAATTTTACGGTGTTAGTTCCGATGATCTTGCTGCCAATCTTAATAATTTTGTTGAACTTTGTGAAATGCAAAAGTATAAGGATGTAGATGGTGATATTATAAAACTGAAATTGTTTCCTTTCTCATTAAGAGGAAGAGCTAAAGATTGGTTGCTATCTTTGCCTAAGAATAGTATTGATTCATGGACTAAATGTAAAGATGCTTTCATTGGTAGATATTATCCTCCTGCTAAAATTATATCTTTGAGAAGTAGCATAATGAATTTTAAGCAATTGGATAATGAACATGTTGCTCAAGCATGGGAAAGAATGAAATCTTTGGTAAAGAATTGCCCAACCCATGGACTAACTACTTGGATGATCATCCAAACCTTTTATGCAGGACTGAATTTTTCTTCGTGGAACTTATTGGATTCAGCTGCTGGAGATACTTTTATGTCCATCACCTTGGGGGCGGCAACAAAGCTTCTTGATGATATGATGATAAATTACTCTTAATGGCACACTGAAAGGGCTCCACAAGGTAAGAAGGTAAATTCTGTTGAAGAAACCTCCTCCTTGAGTGATAAGATTGATGTGATTATGTCTATGCTTGTGAATGGTAGATCTAATGTTGATCCAAATAATGTTCCTTTAGCTTCATTGGTTGCTCAAGAAGATAATGTTGATGTGAATTTCATTAAAAGTAATAATTTCAACAACAATGTTTATAGGAATAATTCTGGTAACAACTATAGGCCATATCCTTCTAATAATGGTAATGGTTATGGTAATTCTTATGGTAATTATTACAACAATAATAGGAGTGTACCCTCTGGTCTTGAATCCATGCTTAAAGAATTTATTAGTACACAAACTGCTTTTAACAAATCTGTTGAAGAAAAGCTTGGTAAAATTGATATTCTTGCTTCTAAGGTTGATAGTCTTGCTGCTGATGTTGATCTTTTAAAATTGAAATTTATGCCTAATGAAGATAAAGATACTAAGTTATTTGCTACAGCAAACGCCATACAAGTTCGAATTAATGAAAATATTAGATTGATGGCTGAATTGCATGCTAGGTGGGAAAGAGAAGAAAACGAAAAACTTGATAAAGAGAATAATGTAGCTAAAGTTTGGACTATTACCACCACTAGTAATGTTGATGCCTCACATGTTGCTAAACCTCCTACTATCAATGGTAAAATAATTGGTGTTGGCAATGTTTCTACTCCTAGTACAAAGCATACAAAACTGCCTGAAACTGCTAAAACTGCTGAAATTGCTTGTGATAAAACTGCTGAAATTTTTCAAAATATTGGGGACAATGATCCCATTGATGTAGATCATAATGATTTAGATTTTGATGATTGTCATATCTCTGAAGTTATAAAGTTCTTACAAAAACTTGCTAGAAGTCCTAATGCTAGTGCTATAAATTTAGCCTTTACAAAACATATTACAAATGCTCTCATTAAAGCTAGAGAAGAGAAATTAAAACTTGAAGCTTCTATTCCTAGGAAGTTGGAAGATGGTTGGGAGCCCATCATTAAGATGAAAGTAAATGATTTTGATTGTAATGCTTTATGTGATCTTGGTGCAAGTATTTCTGTTATGCCTAAGAAACTCCATGATATGCTTGGCTTGCCATCATTGAAAAATTGTTATTTGGATGTTAATCTTGCTGATCATTCTATAAAGAAACCTTTGGGGAGGATTGATAATGTTCGCATTACGGTTAACAATAACCTTGTCCCCGTTGATTTTTTTGTCTTGGATATTGAATGCAATGCATCTTGTCCCATAATTTTGGGAAGACCTTTTCTTCGAACTGTTGGTGCTATTATTGATATGAAGGAAGGGAATATTAAGTATCAATTTCCTCTCAAGAAAGGTATGGAACACTTCCCTAGAAAGAGAATGAAGTTACCTTTTGATTCTATTATTAGAACAAATTATGATGTTGATGCTTCATCCCTCGATAATACTTGATTCACACTTTCTGCGCCTAGCTGAAAGGCGTTAAAGAAAAGCGCTTATGGGAGACAACCCATCATTTTACTACAGCACTTTTGTTTTATATTTGAGTCTGTTGCCTGCCAAAACCCACCGGCGAGCAGCGACGAGCAACACGAAGAGCCGGGAGGCTCCCAGGACTGCTGGTGGGCCCTGGTCCCTCGGTCAACGGCCCGCAATGCTCTGGCACACGTCCTGACGGTCTCAAGGGCGTGCCACCTGACCTATACCTGGTCAGGAAGGTGTTGGATCGCTTCGATTAGCTTCCTGCATGGTAGACACGTAAACATTAAATACGAGCCTGATCGGCTCTCAAGTTGCCCTGTGAATCGGCTCAAAGAGCCGATTGCCCCATGGTTCACGTTGGATTTACGATGACATGGGGATCTTGCTTGATCAATACAAAGTTACACCAATCTACGACAGTTTAGGGTTTTCACCGCATAACCGGAACATCCTACGCGTAGTTGAGCCTAGCAGATACGCAAGATGATGGAAAACTAATCATAAAAGAGGCCTAAAAACCAACATTAAGTCAATTTCCGGAACAATCCCTTTTAGGACTAACAGACCACGCCTCACGCACTACCGGATCGTTCAACCCGTTTGCAAGGCCTAACCATGCAGATATCAAACTAATCCTTGGAGAACAAGGAGCAACTATAACAGATCGGATCTACTAAATAAAGAACAAGCAAGGTGCTGCCCTTACACCTAAGATAGGTGTAAGGGCAGCTAGATATCGAGGGACGGCATAGCTAAGCAAATATATATAAGAAAAGCATCGATGCAAGCCCCAAAACACCTACGATAAGTAGTGTTACTCGCCATCAACAAGGCTTCAGTACGAGCAACACAAGATAACGAATAAACCTATACTGCCTAGATCGCAAGATGCGATCTAGGCAGCATGATGCTTACCCGGAAGAAACCCTCGAAACAAGGGGTGGCGATGCGCCTAGATTGTGTTTGTTGTGAACATGATCATCCTTCTTTCTCGATAACCCTAGATACATATTTATAGTCCGGGGACTTTCTATCTTTAGAATACACCTATCCGTGTACGAGCTAAACTCTATCTCTTAATTCTAAACTAAGATGCAATCTACTATAAAATACAGATACACGGGCAATCTAGCCTAAATTCTCGTTCAAGGCCGATTCAGAGACACTCCACGTGTATATCTTCCAAGCCCATCTCAATTACGGCCCATCTCTTGATCCGGTTAAAATCTGGTGATAACACATGCCCCCCTGGTTTTGGTAATGATAATTTCAAAACCACTCTGTTTTTTCTTCGTAGGGTCACGTCGTGGCAGAGCAGAACCGTCACAGTATCCTTTCATCATGATGCCTTGCCTTCTCAACTTCTCTGCACTGCACGATTTGACAGTTTTGGCACCGCATCCTCGAAACTGCCACAGCATTGAATCGTCTTTCACTAGACCCCCTTTATTTAAACTCATCTGAGCAGTTCGCCTCTTGATCCCCCTTTTCCGCGCTAGCCATCGGCAAAAAATCCTCCCCTGCGCCATGGATTCCTCCTCCTCCTCTGCCTCCTCAGGCCTATCCTTCCAATCCTCCTCCTCCAGCGAGCCGGAGCCGGACTTCGACCTGATGGCAGCGTACGAAGCCCTCGCCCCAGAATGGTGGGATGAGAGGGATTGGGTCTTCACCGATGGGTCGGAGGACGACGCCTCCCTGACCGACGGGGAGGACAACCTCCAGCTCCTTGTGGATGGAGGGTTGGAGGAGGAGAGCGACGACGACCTCTTCTCCTGGGACGGCTTCTCCTCTTCCGACGAGGAGGAGGAAGAGGAGGATGACAGCTCTTCCGACGAGCCGTCGGCGAAGCGCTTCCGCGCCGGGTCGGATGCCGACGACGACGACAATGACGAGGAGGAAGAGGCCCCTGCCGAGGGCTACGGCAGTAGTGACGAGGAGGTCGCCGGCAGCAGCGCCGACAGCGGCGCAGACGGCGACGACGAGGGTAGCGACGGCCCGTAGATTAGGGACTAGTAGTAGTGCTAGTAGTAGTGCATTAGGCACTAGGTGATCCTTTTGAGAGCAATCGGCTCTTCCTTATAAAATCTCTCTGTTAATCAATGAAGAATGTTCCTCCAATTTGATTTTCCAATTGTCCAATTCTAATCTTCCGATTGTCAAAGTAGGTCAACGCACCAAGAACCGATAGCAACGCATCGGTCTTTCACCATCAAACGCCCATAAGGCCAAACTCAATTACCAAATTAGACAGGTTCAAGCAAACACTCCTCAAATTCAGACTGTAACTTGATACCTGATCATAATATTTTGTACCTCTAGAGTCGATGGCTGCGCATCGGCTGTTTTATTCTCAAGTCGATGTCTGTGCATCGGCTGTACCTAGCATCCTGTTGCTTTGCACATATATTTCTTTTTACCGGCCGATTTCATGCATCGGCCCCCATATTCCACTGTACATCATCCCCATACTTGGGAAGAAAATTGTTTTTCTTTTACTGGCCGATTTCGTGCATCGGCCTCCATATTTTACTGCCCATCATCCCACATACTTGGGAAATACTTCTTGAGATGCTGGCCATTGACAGCCACTGGGAACTTCACGCCATCCAACTGCTCGAGCATGTATGCATTCCCCTTTAAAACTTGGTCGACTCTGTACGGCCCGTGCCAATTTGGAGACCATTTACCATACAGTTTATCCTTAGTCCCTAACGGCAATACAACTTCCCATACCAGATCACCAACTTGGAACTCCTTTGGTCTCACCTTCTTATTATATGCACGAGCTACCTTGGCTTTGTTCTCCTTAATTTTCTCAAGCGACCATATTCTGAGTTCCGTTACATCCTCAATGCTGTCACTCATCAGGGCTGCATATTCTTCAGTAGTTAAGTCATTCTGAAACGCAATCCGTCTCGAGCCAGCCGTGATTTCCCAGGGTAATACAGCTTCTTGTCCATAGACCAGATGGTATGGCGAGGTTTTTATCGCTCCATAACATGACATGCGATACGCCCACAAAGCTTCTGACAATACCTCGTGCCAACGTCTAGGATACTCGTCGATTTTCCTCTTAATCAGCTTGATAAGACTCTTGTTGGATGCTTCAGCCTGCCCATTTGCTTGAGCGTAGTATGGAGACGATCGGATCAGCTTGATTCCCATATCCTCGCAGAACTTTCTAAACTCCTTAGAAACGAAAACCGAACCTCCATCGGTCGTGATAGTCTGGGGAATCCCGAATCTATGAATGACATGTTCTTTCACGAAATTGATAACATCTGTCGATGCCACTGATTTCATAGGGACGGCCTCCACCCATTTAGTGAAATAATCTGTAATGGCCAGCACCCACACATGGCCCTTGCTCGATGGAGGATTGATTTTGCCGATCATATCCATACCCCAACCTCGAAATGGCCAAGGTTTGATGATGGGATTCATTGCTGATGCGGGTACCATCTAAATGCTCCCAAATTTCTGACATGCTTGACACCCTTTATAGTACTTAAAGCAATCTTCAAGCATGGTGGGCCAATAAAATCCCGATTGCCTGATCAGCCACTTCATCTTATGAGCCGATTGGTGAGTTCCACAGGCACCTTCATGCACCTCATGCAAGAGCCGATTGGACTCGGCTGGTCCCAAACATTTGAGAAGTAACCCTTCCAGAGTCCTGTAGAACATGTCATCCCCAATCAGGACGTACTTCATGGCCTTGTATCTTATCCGTTTAGGTGCCCCCCGAGCCGAATCTTTCAAGTAATTGAAAATATCGGCTCTCCAGTCATCCAGTTCCATGAACTGCACCTGAGCATCGGTTCCATCTGCTACGTCCTTGTATCCTGATGCCATCTGTGCGAGATCGTCCGCCTCGGTATTCTGCGACCTTGGGATCCAATTGAAATTTATATACCTGAACTGTGCCATCAGCTCACGGCATTGCATCCATAATGGGAAGAGCGACTCGCTCTCACACTTGTATTCCTCCGTGAGTTAGGAAATCACCAATTTGGAGTCTCCAAAAATTTCCACTGCTTCTGCCCCGGCTTCCAATAGCAACTCCATTCCCTTGCAGATTGCTTCATACTCGGCGACATTGTTGGTGCAAGGGGTAGGTAGCCTGATGGAGAAGGAATATGTTACCCCCCGAGGCGACACGAGTAGAATGCCGATGCCGCAACCATCCTCACAGACCGATCCATCGAAGAACATGGCCCATGCACGCACAGACAGTGCTGCTATATCAGTGTTTATTCGTTCAGCAATAAGATCAACCAACACCTGTCCCTTGACTGCTTTCGCAGGCTGATACCGGATATCAAATTCCGATAATGCAAACATCCATTTACCGAGTCGGCCTTTCAACACAGGAGACGACAACACATGCTTGATGACATCTGATTTGCATATGACGATAATTTCTGCTGACAACAAGATGTGCTGAATCTTGGTGCAGGTGAAAAACAGACAGAGGCACAACTTCTCGATCTCAGGGTACCTCGTTTCTGCATCCAACATCCTTCTGCTGAGGTAGAAAACCACTCTCTCCAGACCATCATACACTTGCACCACCACTGAGGCGATGGAGGTGTCAGCTACTGACAAGTAAATGTAGAATGGCCTGTCTTGCTGTGGCGGAACCAACACAGGTGGCTTCATTAGATACTCCTTAATCTCGTCAAATGCTTGCTGTTGCTCTGCCCCCCCAGCGAAACTCCTCGTCAGATTTAATTTTCACCAAGCCCATGAATGGCTCGATTCACCCTGACAGATTGGAGATGAATCTTCTGACGAAGTTGATTTTGCTGATGAGACACTGGAGTTCTTTCTTCGTGGTAGGTGGCTTCATTGTTCGCACTGCCTCTTGGCTTTTCAGGCCGATCTCAATTCCGCGTTCATGAACCAAGAAACCCAAGAATTGGCCGGCTGTTACACCAAAAGCACACTTCTTTGGATTCATTCTTAGTCCGAACTTTCTAGTTCGGTCCAGGACGTGTCGCAAATCCTCCAAGTGTCCTTCCACTGCAACAGACTTGACCACCACGTCATCAATGTAAATCTCCACCAATTTGCCGATCAGATCATGAAAGATGTAATTCATGGCTCTTTGGTACGTTGCGCCGGCATTTTTCAGCCCAAATGTCATGACTACATACTCAAACAAGCCCACCGAGCCTGGTACTCTGAATGCAGTCTTGTGTATATCTTCTGGAGCCATGAAAATTTGGTTGTAGCCGGCATTGCCATCCATGAAACTTAGAACCTTATGACCAGCAGCTGCATTGATCAATGTCTCTGCTACCGGCATTGGGTACTCATCCTTTGGAGTGGCTCTATTGAGATCCCGAAAATCTATGGCGACGCGCCATCGGCCGTCCTTTTTCTCTACAGGTACGACGTTAGAAATCCACTCAGCATACCTGCATGGCCTGATGAATCCGGCGTTCAGCATTTTCTCGATCTCTTTCTTGACTTCTACCAGAATTTCGGCCTTCATCTGTCGTGCTCGCTGCTGGAACGGCCGAAATCCTTTCTTCGAGAGGAGCCGATGCTCAATGATGCTCCTGTCTAACCCTGGCATCTCTGTGTAATCCCAGGCAAAGCAATCCGGGTACTCTTTCAACAAAGCTATCATCAGGCCCCTCAGACGCGGATCTAACTTTTTGCTGATAAATGTTGGTCGTGGCTTATCCCCATGACCAATGTCAATCTCTTCTAGCTCATCAGCTGCTGTAAACCCATATCCTAGCTTTCCGTCGCCTGCTAGATCGATGCTGAACACAGGCAAAACATATGGTGAGGATAATATGGGCCGATTGCCTGAATCGGCCTCCTTTTCCATTGCATTACTCAATGAGGGTTTACAACTTATTTGTGCTTTACAACGACTACGTGACATGCTTGAGGTGAGATCATTGCTTTTTATTTTTTGGGGCCGATCGCAGGAATCGGCCTTGCCACGTACGTCTACTGACTTTGGTCTTGCTAGTCTGTCAGGCCGGTGGATAAGACCAGCCTCACCCCGTTTTTTGAAGCTTCGATGCGCTCACAGCCGTCCAAACTGATTCCAGAGATCGGCTCTTGGTCGTCTGCATCCCAAATATTCATGCCAGCTAGTGAGATCTCGATCGAGTCATCTGCATGAACGACCTCCACTTCGTCTCCATCCCACTGTATCAGGCATTGGTGCATCGTGGATGGAATGCAGCAGTTGGCGTGAATCCAATCCCTCCCTAGTAGGACAGCGTAGGTGCTTTTGCTGTCGACGATGAAGAACGACGTAGGGATGGTTTTTCGGCCTATGGTTAGATCCACGTTCAGAACACCCTGTGCTTCTGATGCTTGGCCGTTGAAATCGCTTAGTGTGACGTTGGTCTTGATCAGATCTTCATTAGAGCGTCCCAAACGCCGTAGCATGGAGTATGGCATTATATTAATTGCCGCTCCCGTGTCAACTAACATCTTGTTGACAGGAAGCCCATTGATATAACCTCTTAGGTATAGGGCCTTCAAGTGCCTGTAACTCCTCTCTCGTGGTTTTTCAAAGATAACCGGCCGTGGGCCGCAGTCAAACTGTGCTACTGGCACTTCTTCAGTTCTTGGAGCATAAAACTCCGATGGCAGTATGAACACCATATTTGTGTCAGCCGATGCCTTTGCATTGGCTTTTGTCTGCTTGGGGCGCCATTCTTTCTTTTGCGGGCGAGTCTCCGTCTCCAACGTTTGTTGAATTTTCACGTCCAGATCGGGCCGTGCTTTCCTCAACGTGTACAGGTACTGCGCTTCGGCTTCCTCCAAGTTACGTAGCCGCTGAACCCTACGCTTCTGGGAATGACTGAGTCCATCAGGGCACCACCTTGGCCGGTGGTACCTATCTTCTTCTTCATCTTCTGACTCCTCGAAGTCTTCATCTCGAGATGACTCAGCTCGTCTGCTCTGAGGTGGGAGAGGCCCTAGACACTTGAACACTGAAACCTCACTTGTGCCCTTCCTCTGCTGTCTACATTCTGGGCAGTTGTCGATTGTGGGCAATCGGCTCATTCCTGAGTCCCAGCTGTGCTTAAAGAAAGGACAATCCCAGTGCCTGTCCATGTCTTCCTGCTCTCTTGACCTCCCTTTAGCGCGGTGTTCATATCCTTCATCGTCTCTGTCATATCGACGATGTTTTCTGTTGTCTGCATCAGACCGACGATATCTGTCGTCATCTACGTCGTACCGCTGGCGTCGGTCATACTGATACTCATATTTGTTAAGGAGATGCGCGGAGAGGGGTCGTTGGTACCGCACGCTTCTCACTTCTTCCTCGGTGTGGTACCGTCTGTTATCATATTGGGGCCGGTCGCGTGGATCGGCCTCCTTCTTATCCTTGCCATGGGAGTGACTGCTTTCCTCTTTATCCTTACCATGGCGGTCTACAGGCCCCGCCATGTTGATATCGAAAGAGAAACCCGGCTGACGCTTCGTGGAATGGTTGAGCTCCACCATGTTGATGCCAGGAAACGGTTGCATGTCCACTTTCATGGCAAACTGACCGAAGATCAATCGGCCTTGTTCTATCGCCATTTGAATATGTCGACGCAATTCTTTGCAATCGTTGGTGACGTGGGTGAATGTGTGATGCCATTTGCAGTATGGTCTCCCGTTCATCTCTTGCGCCGTAGGGATTTTATGGCCTTCGGGTAACTTCAGCTGTTTTTCCTTTAGCAGCAAATCGAAAATCTGCTCAGTTTTGCTTAAATCAAAGTCAAACCCTTTTGCAGGACCTGGTTGTTTCACCCATTTGCAGGACACGGGTACTGCCCCCCGAGCCCATTCAGCCACGGCGACTTCCTGATCTTCTGCAGAGTCTTCAACTTCTTCTGCCTCAACCAGGCCTATCGGGCGCTTGAACTTGTCTTGGTACAATTCTGGGTGGCGCTGCTCATACAATGTCAGTTTCTGGACCATATGCGCCAGTGAATTGTAGTCCACTTGGAAAGTCAGATCCTTGAGCGGCGCTGCGAGGCCTGCCACTGCCAGCTCGACTGCTTCTTTCTCAGTTAAACGAACCGAATAACATCGGTTCTTGACAGTCCTGAAACGCTGAATGTAATCAGACACCGTCTCTCCCCGCCTTTGCCGCACCTGAGTCAGATCGGCAATGCCAGCTTCGGTAGCTTCTGAGTGATATTGTACATGAAACTGCTCTTCCAGATGCTTCCATGTCCGAACTGAATCTGGTGGCAACGAGGTGTACCACCCAAAAGCTGGACCCGTGAGCGATTGCGCAAAGAACCTTACACGTAGCGGTTCTGATGCTGAAACCATGCCCACTGTGCCAAATATCGGCTCACATGCTCAATCGAGCTAGACCCTTCTGATCCACTGAACTTTGTGAAGTCAGGGAGCCGATACTTGGGCGGCAGCGGGATCAGGTCATATTCGTTGGGATACGGCTTGGAATAGCCGATTGTTCTCCTCTTTGGCAGGATACCGAACTGATCTCTCAAGATTGTACTGATTTGATCCATGGTATGAGCTGCAGGGGTTGAGCTTTTATGACTCGTTCCGGTGGCATATTTAGCTAGCCACGCCTGTTTCTCAGCGTCTGCTCCAGAAATCCCCCCTGCTCCAGCAATCCCTCCTGCTGTAATCTGGTTCGTGTGTGCCCAGTTGTTGCAGTCCGGCACGTATGTGCACACGTATCCATGTGGGATCTCTTTGGGTGGCTCATACAGGAATTGGTAATCGCCAGGATCACCTCCAACCTTGTAGACGACGTATGCCGGTGAACCTTGTTGCTGTGGAGCTGCAAGCGGGAATGGCAGTTGCGGTCTGGTGTGGAACGGTATTTCTCCCTGGTGAGTCCCT
Source organism: Lolium rigidum (assembly GCF_022539505.1). NCBI lineage: Eukaryota > Viridiplantae > Streptophyta > Magnoliopsida > Poales > Poaceae > Lolium > Lolium rigidum. The sequence goes on along the minus strand of NC_061513.1, from coordinate 227,884,975 downwards.
AGGGCAGGTCCTGACGGAGAATACTGATGCTTCATGATTTCCTGAACCACACGAAGCGCAACACGCTCGAAAGCGTTCACCAGGCTCTCAGAATGACGATGTAGAGAATGAGCCACCATATAATTTGTTTCCTGGCGCAGGGCTCGGTGCGCTCCTCCGAAGGAAGAGACAGATCTACTCCATCGAGCACGCCTTCGGGTGTGAATCCTTTGAACCTAATGCCATGTGAACGGGTTTTTCGAAAGAGCCGATGAGATCGGCTTCGAAGAGAGCCTTAAGCTCATCATACTTCTTCCGGTGCTCTTCGAGCGGATCTTCATACTTGACTGGTTCGTCCGACATCTCAGCTGCAGATGTTGACGTGGTTGCTGCAGATTGTCCCACCGGGCGTGCCAGAATGTGTTGCCTGCCAAAACCCACCGGCGAGCAGCGACGAGCAACACGAAGAGCCGGGAGGCTCCCAGGACTGCTGGTGGGCCCTGGTCCCTCGGTCAACGGCCCGCAATGCTCTGGCACACATCCTGACGGTCGCAAGGGCGTGCCACCTGACCTATACCTGGTCAGGAAGGTGTTGGATCGCTTCGATTAGCTTCCTGCATGGTAGACACGTAAACATTAAATACGAGCCCGATCGGCTCTCAGGTTGCCCTGTGAATCGGCTCAAAGAGCCGATTGCCCCATGGTTCACGTTGGATTTACGATGACATGGGGATCCTGCTTGATCAATACAAAGTTACACCAATCTACGACAGTTTAGGGTTTTCACCGCATAACCGGAACATCCTACGCGTAGTTGAGCCTAGCAGATACGCAAGATGATGGAAAACTAATCCTAAAAGAGGCCTAAAAACCAACATTAAGTCAATTCCCGGAACAATCCCTTTTAGGACTAACAGACCATGCCTCACGCACTACCGGATCGTTCAACCCGTTTGCAAGGCCTAACCATGCAGATATCAAACTAATCCTTGGAGAACAAGGAGCAACTATAACAGATCGGATCTACTAAATAAAGAACAAGCAAGGTGCTGCCCTTACACCTAAGATAGGTGTAAGGGCAGCTAGATATCGAGGAACGGCATAGCTAACCAAATATATATAAGAAAAGCATCGATGCAAGCCCCAAAACACCTACGATAAGTAGTGTTACTCGCCATCAACAAGGCTTCAGTACGAGCAACACAAGATAACGAATAAACCTATACTGCCTAGATCGCAAGATGCGATCTAGGCAGCATGATGCTTACCCGGAAGAAACCCTCGAAACAAGGGGTGGCGATGCGCCTAGATTGTGTTTGTTGTGAACGTGATCGTCCTTCTTTCTCGATAACCCTAGATACATATTTATAGTCCGGGGACTTTCTATCTTTAGAATACACCTATCCGTGTACGAGCTAAACTCTATCTCTTAATTCTAAACTAAGATGCAATCTACTATAAAATACAGATACACGGGCAATCTAGCCCAAATTCTCGTTCAAGGCCTATTCAGAGACACTCCACGTGTATATCTTCCAAGTCCATCTCAATTACGGCCCATCTCTTGATCCGGTTAAAATCTGGTGATAACAGAGTCTTGGAAGTTTTTACTACTGTAGCAACCTCTCCTTATCTTTATTTTATTGCATTGTTGTGCCAAGTAAAGTCTTTGATAGCAATGTTGATACTAGATTTGGATTACTGCGCAGAAACAGATTTCTTACTGTCACGAAATTGAGCAGCCCCGTCTGTAGATATCTCATAAAATTCTGCCAATTTACGTGCGTGATCCTCAGATATGTACGCACCTTTCATTCAATTTGAACTTTTTCATCTGAGCAAGTTAAGTGCCCCAGAAAAATTTGTCTTTACGGACTGTTCTGTTTTGACAGATTCTGCCTTTTATTTCGCATTGCCTCTTTTGCTATGTTTGATGGATTTCTTTGTTCCATTAACTTTCAGTAGCTTTGTGCAATGTCCAGAAGTGTTAAGAATGATTATGTCACCTCTGAATATGTGAATTTTTTATTATTCACTAACCCTCTAGTGAGCTTGTTTTGAGTTTGGTGTGGAGGAAGTTTTCAAGGATCAAGAGAGGAGGATGATACAATATGATCAAGAAGAGTGAAAAGTCTAAGCTTGGGGATGCCCCCGTGGTTCATCCCTGCATATTTCAAGAATACTCAAGCATCTAAGCTTGGGGATGCCCAAGGCATCCCCTTCTTCATCGACAACTTATCGAGTCACCTCTAGTGAAACTATATTTTTATTCGAGTCACATCTTATGTGCTTTACTTGGAGCGTCTATTTGCTTTTGTTTTTGTTTTTGTTTGAATAAAATCGGATCCTAGCATTCTTTGTATGGGAGAGAGACACGCTCCGTCTGTTGCATATGAACACATGTGTTCTTAGTGCTACTTTTAATGTTCATGGCGAAGGTTGAAAACTGCTTCGTTCATTGTTATATGGTTGGAAACGGAAAATGCTTCATGTGGTAATTGGTATAATGTCTTGAATAATTTGATACTTGGCAATTGTTGTGCTCATATAGATCATGTTTAAGCTCTTGTATCATGTACTTTGCACCTATTAATGAAGAACTACATAGAGCTTGTTAAAATTTGGTTTGCATGATTGGTCTCTCTAAGGTCTAGATATTTTCTGGTTAAGGTGTTTTGAACAACAAGGAAGACAGTGTAGAGTTTTATAATGCTTGCAATATGTTCTTATGTAAGTTTTGCTGTACCGGTTCATACTTGTGTTTGCTTCAAACAACCTTGCTAGCCAAAGCCTTGTACTGAGAGGAAATACTTCTCGTGCATCCAAATCCTTGAGCCAAAAACTATGCCATTTATGTCCACCATACCTACCTACTACATGGTATTTTTCTGCCATTCCAAGTAAATACTTCATGTGCTACCTTTAAACAATTCAAAAGTTATTATCTCTTATTTGTGTCAATGTTTTATAGCTCATGAGCAAGTATGTGGTGTTTTATCTTTCGATCTTGTCATTTACTTCGGACAGACTTTCAACAATGGACTAGTGGCTCATCCGCTTATCCAATAATTTTGCAAAAAGAGCTGGCAATGGGGTTCCCAGCCCCGATTAATTAACTTGCATTAATAATTCTCTTCACATGCTTTGACCTGATCAATCAGTGAGCAACTTAATTTTGCAAAAAGAAAAAGGAAAGAAAAAGAAAAAAATAGACACTCCTCCATGGTATGAGAATGTTGGAAGGCACCCGAGGATTCGGTTAGCCATGGCTTGAGAAAGAAAAGGTGGGGAGGAGTGTCATCTATAAATAATAAAATGCATGTGTAAACAAAAGAGAAGAGGGATGATCTACCTTGGTGGTAGAAATAACGTCCTTCATGGGAGCCGCTCTTGAAAGTCTGGTTGATAAGGTAGTTAGAGTACCCACTACCATTCGTTGACAACAAAAAACACCTCTCAAAACTTTACTTTTTATGCTCTCTATATGATTTCAAAACTTGAAAAGCTCTAGCACATGATTTAATCCCTGCTTCCCTCTGCGAAGGGCCATTCTTTTACTTTATGTTGAGTCAGTTTACCTACTTCTTTCTACCTTAGAAGCAAACACTTGTGTTAACTGTGTGCATTGATTCCTACATATTTGCTTATTTGCATTCATCATATTACTTTGTGTTGACAATTATCCATGAGATATACATGTTGAAGTTGAAAGCAACTCGCTGAAACTTATATCTTCCTTTGTGTTGCTTCAAAACTCTCTACTAAGAATTTATTGCCTTATGAGTTAACTCTTATGCAAGTCTTATTGATGCTTGTCTTGAAAGTACTATTCATGAAAAGTCTTTGCTATATGATTCAGTTGTTTAATCATTGTCTTTACCATTGCTTCGAATCACTTCATTCACTTCATATGCTTTACAATAGTATTGATCAAGATTATGATAGCATGTCACTTCAGAAATTATCCTTGTTATCGTTTACCTACTCGAGGGCGAGTAGGAACTAAGCTTGGGGATGCTTGATACGTCTCAAACGTATCTATAATTTCTTATGTTCCATGCTACTTTTATGATGATACTCACATGTTTTATACACACTTTATGTCATTATTATTCATTTTCCGGCACTAATCTATTGACGAGATGCCGAAGAGCCAGTTGCTGTTTTCTGCTGTTTTTGGTTTCAGAAATCCTACAAAGGAAATATTCTCGGAATTGGACGAAATCAACGCCCAGGGTCTCAATTTTCCACGAAGCTTCCAGAAGACCGGAGAGGATACGAAGTGAGGCCACGAGGCGCCGCCACCATAGGGCCGCGCGGCCTAAGGGGGCCCGCGCCGCCCTATGGGGTGGGCCCCTCGTCAGCCCTCCAACTCTGCCCTTCCGCCTACTTAAAGCCTTCGTCGCGAAACCCTCTGTACCGAGAGCCACGATACGGAAAACCTTACTGTGACGCCGCCGCCGCCAATCCCATCTCGGGGGATTCAGGAGATTGCCTCCGGCACCCTGCCGGAGAGGGGAATCATCTCCCGAAGGACTCTTCATCGCCATGATCGCCTCCGGATTGATGCGTGAGTAGTTCATCCTTGGACTATGGGTCCATAGCAGTAGCTAGATGGTTGTCTTCTCCTCATTGTGCTATCATGTTAGATCTTGTGAGCTTCCTATCATGATCAAGATCGTCTATTTGTAATGCTACATGTTGTGTTTGTTGGGATCCGATGAATATTGAATACTATGTCAAGTTGATTATCAATCTATCATATATGTGTGGTTTATGTTCTTGCATGCTCTCCCTTGCTAGTAGAGGCTCTGGCCAAGTTGATACTTGTAACTCCAAGAGGGAGTATTTATGCTCGATAGTGGGTTCATGCCTCCATTGAATCGCAGGACGATGACGGAAAGTTCTAAGGTTGTGGATGTGCTGTTGCCACTAGGGATAAAACATCAATGCTTTGTCTAAGGATATTTGTGTTGATTACATTACGCACCATACTTAATGCAATTGTCTGTTGTTTGCAACTTAATACTGGAGGGGTGCGGATGCTAACCCGAAGGTGGACTATTTAGGCATAGATGCATGCTGGATAGCGGTCTATGTACTTTGTCGTAATGCCCTGATTAAATCTCATAGTAATTATCATGATATATGTATGTGCATCTCTATTTGTCAATCGCCCAACTGTAATTTCTTCACCCAACATGCTAGTTATCTTATCGGAGAGACACCACTAGTGAACTGTGGACCCCGGTCCATTCTTTACATCTGAAATACAATCTACTGCAATACTCGTTCTTCACTGTTCTACGCAAACAAACATCATCTTCCACACTATACGGTTAATCCTTTGTTTACAGCAAGCCGGTGAGATTGACAACCTCAATGTTACGTTGGGGCAAAGTACTTTGATTGTGTTGTGCAGGTTCCATGTTGGCGCCGGAATCCCTGGTGTTGCGCCGCACTACACTCCTTCACCAACAACCTTCACGTGCTCCTTGACTCCTACTGGTTCGATAACCTTGGTTTCTTACTGAGGGAAAACTTGCTACTGTACGCATCACACCTTCCTCTTGGGGTTCCCAACGGACGTGTGTCAACTGCACGCATCAGAATGTCTTGAATAATACTCTAGGGGGTTCCTCTTGCAGATAATGTTGTGATCATATGGATATTTATATCCAAGGTTTGCCTCAAGGTTTGTCATTGGTTCTCTAATATAGAACTCTTACCTCTCTAGGTTTGATGTATAATAATTTGGAACAGAGAAGAATTTATATTCCTAGAGTTGATCTTCTTGTCATGTTTTCAAGAATGAAGTGGAATGATTACCATGAGGTTCATGGTATGGTCATGGATTAGTTTAAGACATGGAAAAGATAAATCTAGAATAGTTTCTCCATTTTATTGTTACTTGATTTGCACTTGAATAGATGTTTATATGTTATGGCAAGGATTACCATATTATGATCTTTTGCAAGATCAAGTAATTGATCCTTGATTAATTTGTTATTGTGTTGGTTTTTATTTCATTTGATCTAACCCTTTAGATCAAATCATCTCTACCCAAAACAAGGTTTAAACAGAGTCACATTGAGGTTTATAGCGCTTGACTTGATGAGCTACTTCAATTCCACCAAGGTCAAGTGAAACTTCAGTTACTGTGACTGTTTTACTTTAAAGCGCGAAAATTCCCCGGATTTTCTATGCATGAATGCAATGCACACATCCGTTTCCTCTATTTTTGTAACCCCAAATACTGGGATATTACAACCATCCAAGGGCTTGGTAGAGGAGGGTAATGCCGAAGCACCTCCCTCTTCTAACGCACCCTTGTCCTTTTTCTTTTCCTTTATGACGGGAGCCACAGAGGGAACCGGAGTCAAAAGCTCGGAAATCATTTTTCTCATGCTTTCCATTTGAGCTTCCATGGAGGACCTCAAAGATGTTTCCATTAACTTGAGATCATCCATGGAGACCATCTTTGCGGCCCCTTCCGCAGGCGCGTCGTCCGACATACTCTTAGGCGGTTAAGCTCGAAATAAGAGTCGAGGCTCTGATACCAATTGAAAGGATCGTATTCTGCACCTAGAGGGGGGATGAATAGGTGCTAACCAATTTTTAGTTCTTTTTCCGATTTAGGCTTGACACAAAGGTAAATTCTCTAGATATGCAACTATGTGAATTTACCTATATGACAAGGTCAACAACTAAGCAAGATATAGCTACGCAATATATAGGGGAGATAATAGGATAGAGGTAACCGAGAGTGGAGCACGTGGAGACACGGAGTTGATTCCCGTAGTTCCCTTCCTTTGCAAGAAGGTACGTCTACGTTTGGAGGAGTGTGATCGCTACTGATGTCTACGGGAGCTTCTATTCTTGTAGACAGTGTTGGGCCTCCAAGAGCAGAGGTTTGTAGAACAGCAGCAAGTTTCCCTTAAGTGGATCACCCAAGGTTTATCGAACTCAGGGAGGAAGAGGTCAAAGATATCCCTCTCATGCAACCCTGCAACCACAAAGCAAGAAGTCTCTTGTGTCCCCAACACACCTAATAGGTGCACTAATTCGGCGAAGAGATAGTGAAATACAAGTGGTATGAATGAATATGAGCAGTAGTAACGGCGCCAGAAAAGTGCTTGCTGGCGTGCAGTTGATGGTAGTAATATTGCAAGAAGTAAACATGCAGCAGAACAGTAAACAAGCAGCGATAGCAGTATTTAGGAACAAGGCCTAGGGATCATACTTTCACTAGTGGACACTCTCAACATTGATCACATAACAGAATAAATAGATAGATGCTAGACTCTACACCCTCTTGTTGGATGATGAACACCACTAAGCGTGTAGGATTACACGAACCCTCAATGCCGGAGTTAACAAGCTCCACAATATTCAATGTTCATATTTAAATAACCTTAGAGTGCATAACAGATCAACATAACCAAACCAAGTACTAACATAGCATGCACACTTGTCACCTTCACACTACGAAAGGAGGAATAGATCACATCAATACTATCATAGCAATAGTTAACTTCATAATCTACAAGAGATCACAATCATAGCCTACGCCAAGTACTACACGATGCACACACTTGTCACCATTACACCGTGCAGGAGGAATAAACTACTTTAATAACATCACTAGAGTAGCACACGAGATAAATTGTGATACAAAACACATTGCAATCATAAAGGGATATAAATAAGCACTTCACTATGCCATTCATAACGGTGAATAAGTATTACGTGAAATATAGCCTAAGAGACCCACACGGTGCACACACTCGTCACCTTTACACACGTGGGACAAGGAGTCTCCGGAGATCACATAAGTAAAACCCACTTGACTAGCATAATGACATCTAGATTACAAGCATCATCATATGAATCTCAATCATGTAATGCAGCTCATGAGATTATTGTATTGAAGCACATAGGAGAGAGATTAACCACATAGCTACCGGTACAGCCCCGAGCCTCGATGGAGAACTACTCCCTCCTCATGGGAGACAGCAGCGGTGATGAAGATGGCGGTGGTGTTGATGGAGAAGCCTTCCGGGGGCACTTCCCCGTCCCGGCGGCGTGCCGGAACAGACTCCTGTCCCCCAGATCTTGGCTTCGCGATGGCGGCGGCTCTGGAAGGTTTCTCGTACCGTGGCTTTTTCGTATCGTGTTTTATGTCAGGGACCTTTATATAGGCGAAGAGGCGGCGTCAGAAGGTCAACGAGGCGACGACATAGTAAGGCGGCGCGGCCAAGGCCTGGGCCGCGCCGGCCTATCATCTGGTGGGCCTGTGGCCCCCCTCTGGCGACTCTCGGGTGTTCTGGAAGCTTCGTGGAAAAATAGGATGCTGGGCATTGATTTCGTCCGATTCCGAGAATATTTCCTTACTAGGAATTCTGAAACCAAAAACAGCAGAAAACAGGAACTGGCCCTTCGGCATCTCGTCAATAGGTTAGTTCCGGAAAACGCATAAATATGACATAAAGTATGCATAAAACATGTAGATATCATCAATAATGTGGCATGGAACATAAGAAATTATCGATACGTCGGAGACGTATCAGCATCCCCAAGCTTAGTTCTGCTCGTCCCGAGCAGGTAAACGATAACAAAGATAATTTCTGGAGTAACATGCCATCATAACCTTGATCATACTATTGTAAGCATATGTAATGAATGCAGCGACAAAACAATGGTAATGACATGAGTAAACAACTGAATCATAAAGCAAAGACTTTTCATGAATAGTACTTCAAGACAAGCATCAATAAGTCTTGCATAAGAGTTAACTCATAAAGCAATAATTCAAAGTAAAAGGTATTGAAGCAACACAAAGGAAGATTAAGTTTCAGCGGTTGCTTTCAACTTATAACATGTATATCTCATGGATATTGTCAATGTAAAGTAATATAACAAGTGCAATATGCAAGTATGTAGGAATCAATGCACAGTTCACACAAGTGTTTGCTTATTGAGGTGGAGAGAGATAGGTGAACCGACTCAACATAAAAGTAAAAGAAAGGTCCTTCAAAGAGGAAAGCATCGATTGCTATATTTGTGCTAGAGCTTTTATTTTGAAAACATGAAACAATTTTGTCAACGGTAGTAATAAAGCATATGTATCATGTAAATTATATCTTACAAGTTGCAAGCCTCATGCATAGTGTACTAATAGTGCCCGCACCTTGTCCTAATTAGCTTGGGTTAACACCGATTATCATTGCATAACATATGTTTCAACCAAGTGTCACAAAGGGGTACCTCTATGCCGCTCGTACAAGGGTCTAAGGAGAAAGTTCGCATTGGATTTCTCGCTTTTGATCATTCTTCAACTTAGACACCCATACCGGGACAACATAGACAACGAGATAATGGACTCCTCTTTTAATGCTTAAGCATTCAACAACGATTAATATTCTCATAAGAGATTGATGTTTTATGTCCAAACTGAAACTTCCACCATGATTCATGGCTTTAGTTAGCGGCCCAATGTTCTTCTCTAACGAGTATGCATACTCAAACCATTTGATTGTGAAAACCGCCCTTACTTCGGACAAGACGAACATGCATAGCAACTCACATGATATTCAACAAAGAGTTGATGGCGTCCCCGAGAAAACATGGTTATCGCACAACAAGCAACTTAATAAGAGATAAAGTGCATAAGTACATATTCAATACCACAATAGTTTTTAAGGCTATTTTGTCCCATGAGCTATATATTGCAAAGGCGAATGATGGAAATTTAAAGGTAGCACTCAAGCAATTTACTTTGGAATGGCGGAGAAATACCATGTAGTAGGTAGGTATGGTGGACACAAATGGCATAGTGGTTGGCTCAAGGATTTTGGATGCATGAGAAGTATTCCCTCTCGATACAAGGTTTAGGCTAGCAAGGTTATTTGAAACAAACACAAGGATGAACCGGTGCAGCAAAACTCACATAAAAGACATATTGTAAACATTATAAGACTCTACACCGTCTTGCTTGTTGTTCAAAACTCAATACTAGAAATTATCTAGACTTTAGAGAGACCAAATATGCAAACCAAATTTTAGCAAGCTCTATGTATTTCTTCATTAATGGGTGCAAGGTATATGATGCAAGAGCTTAAACATGAGCACAACAATTGCCAAGTATCAAATTATCCAAGACATTTTATCAATTACTACATGTAGCATTTTCCGTTTCCAACCATATAACAATTAACGAAGCAGTTTCAACCTTCGCCATGAACATTAAAAGCTAAGAACACATGTGTTCATACGAACCAGCGGAGCGTGTCTCTCTCCCACACAAGGATGAATTTATTCAAACAAAACAAAAACAAACAGACGCTCCAAGTAAAGTACATAAGATGTGACCGAATAAAAATATAGTTTCAAGAGAAGAAACCTGATAAGTTGTCGATGAAGAAGGGGATGCCTTGGGCATCCCCAAGCTTAGATGCTTGAGTCTTCTTGAAATATGCAGGGATGAACCACCGGGCATCCCCAAGCTTAGACTTTTCACTCTTCTTGATCATAGTATATCATCCTCCTCTCTTGACCCTTGAAAACTTCCTCCACACCAAACTCGAAACAAACTCATTAGAGGGTTAGTGCATAATCAAAATTTCACATGTTCAGAGGTGACAAAATCATTCTTAACACTTCTGGACATTGCACAAAGCTACTGGAAGTTAATGGAACAAAGAAATCCATCCGACACAGCAAAAGAGGCAATGCGAAATAAAAGGCAGAATCTGTCAAAACAGAACAGTCCGTAAAGACGAATTTTAAAGTGGCACCAGACTTGCTCAGATGAAAATGCCCAAATTGAATGAAAGTTGCGTACATATCTGAGGATCACGCACGTATATTGGCAGATTTTTCTGAGTTACCTACAGAGAATTATGCCCAGATTCGTGACAGACAGAAATCTGTTTCTGCGCAGTAATCCAAATCTAGTATCAACCCTACTATCAAAGACTTTACTTGGCACAACAATGCAATAAAATAAGATAAGGAGAGGTTGCTACAGTATTAACAACTTCCAAGACTCAAATATAAAACAAAAGTGCTGTAGTAAAATAAACACATGGGTTATCTCCCAAGAAGTGCTTTCTTTATAACCATTAAGATGGGCTCAGTAATTTCAATGATGCACTCCCAAGAAATAGTAGTTGAAGCAAAAGAGAGCATCAAGAAGCAAATTCAAAACACTTTTAAGTCTAACATGCTTCATATGCATAGGAATCTTGTAAATAAACAAGTTCATGAAGAGCAAAGTAACAAGCATAGGAAGATAAAACACGAGTAACTTCAAGATTTTCAGCATATAGAGAGGTGTTTTAGTAACATGAAAATTTCTACAACCATATTTTCCTCTCTCATAATAATTTTCAGTAGCATCATGAACAAATTCAACAATATAAGTATCACATAAAGCATTCTTATTCACATGCATAAAAGTATCATTACTCTCCACATAAGCATAATCAATTTTATTAGTTGTAGTGGGAGCAAATTCAACAAAGTAGCTATCATTATTATTCTCATCATCAAATATAGGAGGCATATTGTAATCATAATCAAATTTATCCTCCATAACGAGGCGGTACTAAAAGACCAATATCATTATAATCATCATAAATAGGAGGCAAAGTATCATCAAAGAAAATTTTCTCCTCAATGCTTGGGGGACTAAAAATATCATGCTCATCAAAGCCAGCTTCCCCAAGCTTAGAATTTTCCATATCATTAGCAACAATGGTGTTCAAAGCGTTCATACTAATATGTTCCATAGGTTTTTAAATTTTCGCATCAAACCATCCATGTCTTAAATCAGGAAATAGAATAAGAAGCTCATTGTTGTCCATTATGCCTAACTAGTGTAAACAAGAAACAAAAAGATGCAATTGCAGGATCTAAAGGAAATAGCTTCGAGCACACACACAACGGCAACAGAAAAGTACTTAGTTACCTGGGACCGAAGTATGAGTGCCTCTTACCTTTCCTCCCCGGCAACGGCGCCAGAAAATAGCTTCGTTGCCGGGATCCGGTGTGTGTGTGCCGTTTACCTTTCCTCCCCGGCAACGGCGCCAGAAAATAGCTTGATGTCTACGGGAGCTTCTATTCTTGTAGACAATGTTGGGCCTCCAAGAGTAGAGGTTTGTAGAACAGCAATAAGTTTCCCTTAAGTGGATCACCCAAGGTTTATCGAACTCAGGGAGGAAGAGGTCAAAGATATCCCTCTCATGCAACCCTGCAACCACAAAGCAAGAAGTCTCTTGTGTCCCCAACACACCTAATAGGTGCACTAGTTCGGCGAAGAGATAGTGAAATACAAGTGGTATGAATGAATATGAGCAGTAGTAACGGTGCCGGAAAAGTGCTTGCTGGCGTGCGATTGATGGTAGTAATATTGCAGGAAGTAAACATGCAGCAGAACGAGTAAACAAACAGCGATAGCGATATTTAGGAACAAGGCCTAGGGATCATACTTTCACTAGTGGACACTCTCAACATTGATCACATAACAGAATAAATAGATAGATGCTAGACTCTACACCCTCTTGTTGGATGATGAACACCACTAACTGTGTAGGATTACACGAACCCTCAATGCCGGAGTTAACAAGCTCCACAATATTCAATGTTCATATTTAAATAACCTTAGAGTGCATAACAGATCAACATAACCAAACCAAGTACTAACATAGCATGCACACTGTCACCTTCACACTACGAAAGGAGGAATAGATCACATCAATACTATCATAGCAATAATTAACTTCATAATCTATAAGAGATCACAATCATAGCCTACGCCAAGTACTACACGATGCACACACTGTCACCATTACACCGTGCAGGAGGAATAAACTACTTTAATAACATCACTAGAGTAGCACACGGATAAATTGTGATACAAAACACATTGCAATCATAAAGGGATATAAATAAGCACTTCACTATGCCATTCATAACGGTGAATAAGTATTCCGTGAAATATAGCCTAAGAGACCCACACGGTGCACACACTTGTCACCTTTACACACGTGGGACAAGGAGTCTCCGGAGATCACATAAGTAAAACCCACTTGACTAGCATAATGACATCTAGATTACAAGCATCATCATATGAATCTCAATCATGTAATGCAGCTCATGAGATTATTGTATTGAAGCACATAGGAGAGAGATTAACCACATAGCTACCGGTACAGCCCCGAGCCTCGATGGAGAACTACTCCCTCCTCATGGGAGACGAGCAGCGGTGATGAAGATGGCGGTGGTGTTGATGGAGAAGCCTTCGGGGGCACTTCCCCGTCCCGGCGGCGTGCCGGAACGGAGACTCCTGTCCCCCAGATCTTGGCTTCGCGATGGCGGCGGCTCTGGAAGGTTTCTCGTACCGTGGCTTTTTCGTATCGTGTTTTAGGTCAGGGACCTTTATATAGGCGAAGAGGCGGCGTCAGAAGGTCAACGAGGCGACGACACAGTAAGGCGGCGCGGCCAAGGCCTGGGCCGCGCCGGCCTATCATCTGGTGGGCCTGTGGCCCCCCTCTGGCGACTCTCGGGTGTTCTGGAAGCTTCGTGGAAAAATAGGATGCTGGGCATTGATTTCGTCCGATTCCGAGAATATTTCCTTACTAGGATTTACGAAACCAAAAACAGACAGAAAACAGGAACTGGCCCTTCGGCATCTCGTCAATAGGTTAGTTCCGGAAAACGCATAAATATGGCATAAAGTATGCATAAAACATGTAGATATCATCAATAATGTGGCATGGAACATAAGAAATTATCGATACGTCGGAGACGTATCAGCTACGAAATCCAGACCAACGCCACGAAGGCTTCAATCAGGTCTCCTGTGAGCACCGCCACGAAGCCTAGCCCACTTCCACTAAGGGATTTCCTCGAGGCGGAAACCGGGCCTTTACAAGGTTCTTGGGGCACACATCCACAACCAAATTGGAGGCTCCCAAATCTGTAACAACACAACAATCAACAAGAACACATCAACAACAAACAACTAGGGACTCCAAAGAGGAACACTAGCAAGGGGGCCCTCAACAAAATGAGGGGGGAATGCAAATCGCTTTGGTGAAGATGTAGATCGGGGTCTTCTCCTTCGATTCTCCAAAGCTCAAGGGATTTGGGTGGTTGAGGGAGGAGATCTGACGATTTTGGTGTTCTTGGTGGCTCAGCAATGGTGGAACAAGTCTTGAGGGTTTGAGCAATGTTCCAAGGTAGGAGAAGGGTCCCTTTTATACCCCACCAACTTTTCTGCCCGTTGGAACGGTATCGACGGCAGTGCCGGCCCTGAAACGGCGGCAGTGCCGGCCACTGACTTAGGGTTCAGCTGGTCGACAGGGTAGGCGGGCAGTGCCGGGGTTGAACCGCCGACAGTGCAGGGGTGCATCCACCGACAGTGCCGGGGTGCATCCATCGGCATTGCCGGCCCAACACCACCGGCAGTGCCGGCCACAGGAAAACTTCAGCTTCACTCCTTTCTTCCTTTTTGATTGGATCGAGATTATCAGATGATATCTTTTCTTTATCTCTTACTCACTTAGCACACAGTTAGTTCGTCACCGGTGTTGTTAACAAATACGCAAAACCTTAGAGATCATGAAATGCTCTTTCAGCTGTTGGAGTTGTTTCGATCTGACGCTGCGTCGTGACGTGGTGGCGGGGATGAACTGCTCTTGGAGTGCGGCGGTTTTGACTGTTGCGTGCTTGCAGAAGAGGGTGGGGGATTTGGCCGCCTAAATGGCGGGGTGGCGCTGGCCTCGGATCCGGCGTTGAAGAGGCTCGGAGGAGCCCCCCGACCGATGTTCCTTATCGAGCTAGATCCAGTCTTACGGTGCTGGTGGATATTGCGGCTCGTCAACGCCTCATGGCTAGGGGCTTTCTTCAGCGTCAGTGAGTGGACCAACTACTAGTGCTTTTCTTTTCCGGCGACGGCGAGGGATATGTGTGCTTGGTAGTTGCGGTGGTGGCCGTTTGCAGCGGTACAAGTGTGTGTATTCTCCATGTGTTAAGTTGCTCGTACCTCGTGTACCAACTCTGTATTAGTGTTATGAATACATCGTCAAAAAAGAAAAAATTGTCATGTGCCACGCAGGCACTCGCCATCCTCCATTCCTGCCAGCGTGGCTCGTCCCCCTCTATCCTCGCGGACCGCAACAGCTGCATACTTCGGGTCAGTCTCCCTCCAAAGCGAACTACCACTCGAGAAAAAGAGGGAAAGCGGGGTGCGGCGGCGGCGGCGGCGATGTTGCGGCAGATGCGATGGATGACGGACAGGGAAGGGAGGTGGGAGCTGGACCTGGAGTCCCCGGCGACGATGGAGGGCACGGCTCGCCCTGTGCCAGGCGACCCGCTGCCCCTCGGCCTCTCGCGGGGGCCCCGTGTCACCCGCACCAAGCAGCTCGACTTCTTCCACCGTTTCATGGCCTCTCCGCTCGTCCCCACCTTCTCCGCCTCCCGCGCCGGCCTCTCCCTCCACCACGCCCACCTCTTCCATCTCGCCCAAAACTGGTAATTAACAGCACCCCCCATATCCTCCCTGGCACCCCAACTCACCTCCTCCAATCTTGGCAGAAGCGTTCATATTTGCGTATCAACGCTGTTCCCAGGTTGCTGCGATTGTTAGATAGGTGAAAATGTGGTTTGTTTACAAGGTCAGTGCCGATTCATTGGTGGTTCTATACGTACTACCAACCATCCCAGTGGAGAAACATCATTAGTACTAGTACATCACATTAGTACTGTATTTGTTTCTAAATGCCCTGTGTTTGGTCAATATTTTCATTTGTTTGAACCCTGCCTGCCTGCTTACAGGAAAACAAACTGCATAATAATCGCAATGATTTTGTTTTTGTTTTTTTGCTTCATGTATTACAAGTGTTTGACCAAACTCATGTTCACTAACAACTTAAAACGTAACCTGTCCAGGTCTTTTACTATCTTGGAGCAGCTTCATGTACAGAAGCTTGTGGCAGCCGTGAAAGACAAGTTGTCAAGTCGGCAAGAAGGGGTCCCCTGGTCCAATGATCTCAAGAGACATTTGCACCAAGTTATGTCTCTAGGTGTTGGCACGGAACTATTGATCACGCCAGACACCACTTTGCTGCTGGAGCTGTACAATATCAACAAGGGGGATCGAGGCAAAGCGATTATTCACCACAAGGCAAAACACCTGGATGCACTTAAGCTCTTTGGTATTTGCGTGTATTATTGTTACTTGCACTTCGAGGTTTTCTCATTAAGAAATATCCTGGTATGTTGAGTAGGACATGTAGTCATGAATAGATTGTGATTGGTTGATGGGAACACTCTATCCTTTTTTTATTTTGGGAATTACTAGTTTACTTAACTAACTCTCGCTGTTACTATTCTGAATGCTTGGATGAACTGAACTGTTACATTTTTTTTTGTTTTGCTGTTTGCAGTTTCCTCAACAAAATCTTACACTAGCGGCATCTTGGCCTGGATTATTTGTTGATAAACAAGGGGTGTATTGGGATGTGCCTTTATCATTATCAGCTGACCTTGCTTCAGCTGGCTCCAGTTCTGGATTCAGTTATCATCTATTGCTTCAGCAGAATAGTGGGGAACCGAAATGTTTTGGTGGTGATGAAACCAATGAAGTTCCTCTTGCCCTGCTACCTGGATTGTGTGCTAAGGCAGCTATGTCCCTCAAGAAAAGCATCGATGTTTGGAGGAAGAAAGAAGATAAGCTAAAAATGGTTCAGCCGTATGATGTATTTCTCTCAGACCCTCATGTTTCATTCACTGGGATCGTTGGTAAGAATCTATCTTTGAGCTTCAGCAATTCGTTATGTAAGCTTGTTTCAAGAAAAGTTCTTGAATCTATTTGCTAGTAGGTTCTCTCTGGGCATTATTTTCGTTTGCATGCCATGGCCTACTCGTTGTCACATTTCAAGAATATATGATAATTTAACTCACCTGTCTCCTTGTGTCCTGAACTTCTGATGTATCATGAGATTTTTGCAGTCAGTAATATTCTACACTTTCTATGGATATATTACCATGAACAACTTTGTAACCCATTATTATATTTGATTTATAGGTTGTCTGCACCAAATGATTTACTATTTACTGCTTCTTTTTATCCGTTCAGGTGCAGTAGCCAGTGGTTCTTTCGGGGATTGTTCAAAAAGAATATCTGTGCCGGAAGAAACACGAAAAAGTAACGCCTTCAGAGTGTTCCGCGAGAGGAATAAATTTGCTGCTTTTGCAGACCTTTTTGCGTCTGTTAATTTTACAGCTCAACATGGGAATTTTCAGAGGCTTTTCCTAGATTTGACAAGGGTCAGTGCCCGATTTGATATATCCTCAGGATCTTTGTTTCTACGTGGTGCTTCTCATCTAGCGCAAGACTTTTTCTTCTCTAGACGGCCTGATTTAGAGACATTCTGCGATGTTTGTCCAGATGTGATTGTTTCTCTTCAACAACAGGTAAATCATATATTTCTTAACCTATTTCTTTGCTGTTTGATTGATGGGGGCATCTAAGAGCTTAGTTGTACCATTCCCTTTCCCACAGTAATAGGTTACACAAAATGAATACATACATCGTTTTCTCTACAAAAACTTGATTGGTTTCCTAGAACATATTAGTGAGTTCAGTTGTTTAGGTATAATTTTTCTTGAACGTAATAAACAAATTGGTTAGGAGGAGGTATCCAGTAACTGTCACTGCCACCATTAATTTTCTTTTTTTACTGTCGGGACATTTGTATCTTTCCTTTTATTTTCTGTTGTTTCAGCTATTTGTAAAACTGTGAGGAGTACAAAAGCAACTTGGGTCTGGTGACAAACAAGCGGCAACAAGCATTACGGGAAGCTAGCATCTAATATGATCTAGTGCTAATGGATGCAGTGCAGGAGAACTTAATCATGTCATCTAATAGGACTAAGCTATTCTTAGATTTAGAACCCCAAAATCCTTTCCTATTAGTAAAGGTGGATACTGAGCCTAGGCCCTAAAGAAAGTGCGTGGCAACAGATACTACTGTGACTTGCTGCTTGATGCTTTTGCTATTTACTGCTTATGACTTGAGCACCAGCTTTTCAATTTACTGCTGAGACGCAATAGGATAATTGTTTGCACCACATGTCAGTGACACACATAGTGGTGTTTTATGATATCATTTGTTTGAAGTGCTGTAGTGTTAGATGGTATTTGCTTCCTAGATTTTTTTTTTTGAGAATATGTTTCCTAGAAGTTGGGAACCAGTATCGATTGGTACCCTCCTGGTCATCATTCTCTTGTTGCCTTCCTTGAGTGTATCCTGAGTTGATGAATTAAGCAGACAGACAAGATGATTGCAGTGCTGTCATAAATAAAAAAACTTAATAAAGCTGTTGCTTGTTGTTTGTGCAGATAGTTGGGCCGTTCAGCTTTCGTGTTGAATCCTCTGTTGCCATTGACCCAAGAAGTGAAGAGCATTTTGTTCGAGTGGACGACTCGGTCTTTGCCATTGATTGGGCTCTGAAGGTTCTGGGTTCAGCAAAGGCCACAGCTTGGTATTCCCCCAAGCATCAGGAAGCAATGGTGGAGCTTCGTTTCTTGGAGGCCTGAAATATTTGTCACCTTGAATGGCATATCACATAGTCACGGTCCGGTAATAGTGTCAGTTGAGATGAATGGTCGCATTTGTTGTGTGATAATTTTTTTCCTACATTACTATGTGTGAGATTTAGGGTGAAAGTGGAAACACGCAAAACAATGACTTGTCGGCTTCTCTGGCTGGACGATCCTTGTGAACTCCATTGGTCTTGTCTGCATGAGATGGTAGTGGACTGGAGTAGGTACGTCTACGTAGCTGGAGAAAGAATGCAGCTACATCACCACATGTGACTATATATATATGCGCTGAAAATAAATCGATTTATTATGCTAATGGCATATCCAAGGTCTGCGATTGTCCATGTTGTGAAGATGATTGACAGAGGCGATGATCATCGTATCAGAAAGTAGTAGTAGTAGTAGTAGTAGTAGTAGTACATCTCGTTTCCCTGCAAAAATAATAATACGTACGTACTGTAGTAGATCTCGTTTCAAACAAAATTGCACGGACGGAGCATCGCAGTAGCAGAGAAGCCCAGTTGCAAGTGTGAGCATTTGGGCCATTTCCCCCCGATCGATCCCAGTTCACTAAAAAACCCTACCCACCTCGCCCGCCGCCGCCTAAACCCCGCCTCCCCTCCCCTCCCGCCCCGCGCGCACCACCACCACCATCGCCGCCGCCATGGCGGCCGCCTCGAGAGGCCTCCTCACGCGCCTCCGCCACCTCTCCCTCACCGGGCCGCGCCTCCCCCCTTGCCGCTTCTTCTCCGCAGACCCTCTCGGCGAGGCCGGGGGGCGGATCATTGAGGCGCGTCCTGGGGTCATGGGCCCGGACTCGCGGCGGACCGGCGTCATCGGCGTCAAGTGCGGCATGTCGGCCATGTGGGACAAGTGGGGCGCCAAGGTTCCCATCACCGTCCTCTGGGTCGACGACAACGTCGTCTGCCAGGTCAAGACCGCAGAGAAGGAGGGCTTCTACGCGCTGCAGGTGCTGCAAATTTTCCAATCTCAAACCCATTTTTTGTGTTTTAAGCCCGCCCTGCCAGAGCCAGATGATTAGGGTTTGGATCTACACATGGAACTTTATCAACTATTTTTTGGAGAGGCTCTCCACTAACTGATTAATAGATCACGAGACTTGAAACTGGCTGTGGCATTTTTCTTCCCATGGCACCTAAGAAATCAGTAGAAAAAAAATAACGACACCTGATTTGTTTCACGTGCGCTTGCCATTCTGCTTTCTCTAGAACCACGATATCGGACTATGTAATTTGGCTGTTTCATTATATAGTGCTAAGGTTTTTTCATCTCCTAGCTTTGTGCTAACAACTTGTCTTCATGCCACACAGTTGCCATCTCATGACTCCCTGCCCTCACAATGAATACTTTAGACCGATTAACATTAGTGACATAAACATTCTCTATTAGCTTTGTATTTTTATTGATCTAGAAGATGCAACTATACACGGTATAAGTTTGTAGAGTTTATGCTTTTTGGCTTTTGCCATTATCCTTCAATGCTGCAAATTTTGTTGCTTGCTTCTAAAAGTCTCTCCTGGTATTTTTTATTTTTTTTAGCTCGGAGCAGGCCAAAAGAAGGAAAAGCATCTGACGAAGCCTGAAGTGGGCCACTATAGATCACAAGGAATCCCACTGAAGAGAAAATTGAAGGAGTTTCCTGTTACCGAGGATGCTCTTCTTCCTGTTGGGACAGCCATCTCGGTCCGCCATTTTGTGCCTGGGCAGTTTGTGGATGTCATTGGAATCACAAAGGGGAAAGGTTTTGCAGTACGTGTTTCTTGCCTATCTATGCCTAACTTCAATGCTTTTCAACAGTGCCTAACATGGTATCATTGAATCATGGATTTCTTCTACCAACACAACTTCCTTCAATAAGGACATACATATAACTAAAACATATCTACATCTGCCTCATAATGCAGGACATACATTCTAGTGTCTTGGCTATCGACTTTAGAACCGGTCTTGTTTTGAACACCTCGATTTTTGCTCCTGAATTTCTGACAATCGAGGCAAAACATTGCTTTGTGTTGCTGATCATTTTTTGAAATTCTAAACAGATACAAATGTGATATAATATTGACTGATATTATCATATTAGTTACAAAATACAGTTCAGTTATATGAGAGCAAAGAAACCATAGTTTTAAAAACCGGACCGGCGGTTTGACCGGAAACCAATGCCCTGTCCGGGTTTTTAAGAGCCACTGGTCGAACTAGCAAAAAACCGGCAGAAAATGCTCAAAATAATTCACTTTATCCGGATTTGAACCTGCGACCTTGATCTATGTTGTGTACGGCTCGCCCGAAGCCTAATACCACCTCCACTAAGAACCCCCTTTGTGATTTTCTACCAAAGTAAATACTCCCCCCGTCCCATCAAAAGTGTCTCAACTTTGTCAAGATTTAGATGTATCTACCTACTAGATAGTGTCAAGATACATCCAAATTTTGACAAAGTTGAGACACTTTTGGTGAGACGGACGGATTACAATATATAGGATTCCGCGGAAAGTTTTCACGATATTAGCATAATTATTCATTGAATTTAGCTTTTTTTTTGTCGCAATTGAACTGGCTGAGCTGGCGGTTGGACCAGTGAACCAGTAAGCCAGTCACCTCACCAGTTTCTTTTGGTATAAAATGTTCAGCTTTCTCTTAAAGACGATGGGATTATTTTCTTTATCTGTAAATTTTAATCCAAGTTGTTGATTATTTGCTATTGCAGAGAAGTGTATTACCTCATAATATTACAACTTCCCTTTGCTGCTCTTCTATAATCAACTTTTGGTTTTTAGAAACAACCTACTACTGTGTATTTATTGTACTGATATACATCAATCGTGTAATCTTTTCGTCGCTCTTCTGTTCTTGTAGGGTGGCATGAAGAGACATGGTTTTAGTGGGATGCCTGCATCACATGGTGCTTCTTTATCACATCGCAGCATCGGTTCTACTGGTCAAAGGGATGCTCCTGGAAGGGTATGTAGTGAACAATTCATATAGATCTCTTTCCTCAAAAGGGAGCTGGTATTCTATTAGAACAAGCAGCAGTGATGTTTTGCTGGAAGTTACTCACCCACTTGACATTGTTAATTCTGGATGTTGTGTTATTCACTAGTTGTTTTCTAATGTGTATAATTATTAGGATAGATAACACCTTGTTATAATAATTTGTGGTTGTGCTAATCATAGGATGGCCTTCTGCTTTTTGCATAATATTAAATAGATTTGCGCGTTCCCTCTGTGTACATGGGGAGTAGTGTCAAGTGCTAATCTGTTAATGTTAAATGCAGTAATCCCTCCGATCCATAATTGACACTTATTATGGATCGGAGGGAGTACCTAAAACCGTTATTTGGATATTCTTAATGTCTTCGCTGGAGAATCGGAGATACATCTATAGATATTAAAAAAACACAAACTATGCTTCTCATGAGAAGTAGAGTGTGCACTTTGCTTTTAGCCTTTTGGCTTAGAGTGTCTTGACATTCACTCAATCAGTATTTAACATTCTGATGTACGGAGTGGTAGAAAAACGAATCGCAAAGCTTTGAAAACGGTATTAGGTAATGCAACTCTATGCAGCAATGGGAAGGCAGTTAATCTCCTTGTAGTTTTTATTTAGCATCCTATTCTCTTCAAAATTAATCGAGATCTAGTCAGAGACAATAAGACTGCTAATTCTACTTCATGTTTACCACCTACTGGCGTCTGCTGACAATATACACATTATATGTGTTGGACTCCTGATGAATGTTAGTGGGTGTATCTGTAAATGTATGGAGCAAAAAGAAAAAAAGGACTACATGCCATTTTGAACGTTTCTGTAGTAATATAGCATTCTCAAGTTAGAACCTTTTCATATAAGCTATTTTTCTTGTTTTTTCAATGTGGTACGTGCAGCACTATTGAACCATTATTGAACCTTTCAATTCTCATGTGGGAGCGACTTAGCGTGGCTGCTTTAAACTAGCACAAACAAATGCATTTGATTACAATTGTGGATGGACAACTTTTGAACTTAAGATTTTATTAGGAATGTGCTGTTGAAGTGTTGTGTCCCAAAAGAAAAACACTGCAGCATGTAGATAACAGCTGTAATTATGTTGCAGGTATTTAAAAACCGGAAGATGCCTGGGCGTATGGGTGGTGTACAACGCACAGTGAAAAATGTATGGGTTTATCAAATTGACCCTGCCAGGAACTTGCTGTACCTGAAAGGCCAGGTAATTTCATCTGCATTTTGCAGTACATCTGCTGAAGTGATCATGTTGTGATATGCGTGTTATGCATTCTCTTGTCTACTTTCCAGGTTCCCGGCCCCCAAGGTAGCTTTCTTTTCGTTAAGGATTCGATATACAAGAAACCCGACAGAGCTTTGCTGCCATTCCCTACTTATTTCTCGCAAGAAGGCGAGGAGGAAGACTCGGAGCCCCTCATTGCCAATCTTGGTGACATCGACCCATTCATGGTAGCAGATTAAGACGAGGGACAAATTTAGAAGAATGCTTTTGCTTTCAGTGCACTTCTCGACAGTCCCCACACGATTGTTTGTTAAATTTTGCATTGATATATGAGTAGTTCCTGGATTACAAGAGTCATTACTGACCTGCCAGATCTATGTTGTTCCATGTACATTACCTGGCAGATACGCCAGGGCCCTAGCTCTGTTAGGGTTTCAAGCTGATTGTTTGATCGACTGAGTGGAACTCTTTTTGTTTAATAAGTTGTGTAAGCTTAAGATTCAGATAGATATATAAAATCAAAAATCTCCACTGCTGAGATTACCATCCTGGGCTGTCAGTTCCCTGATGCGGTAATTTCTTCCTCTGCCTTTGTGCTAGTAGCTGATTTCATTTAGTGCTGGTGGGGTCTTTCAGAGTTGTGTTTACCTTCAGGTAACTTTACCTTCAAGTAACTTTCTTTGCATAATAGACAACTGAGTTTTTACAAAATCCAGATGGTGATATTATATGCTATAGTTTTGAAGTTGGACAGAATTTGCAGTATTTTATCTACTAGCTAACATATTATCATCTCTTGAGTGGAGGCTGAATATGGTGCTACCTAGTTTGGAGCTAGAACCAAACCTATGGTTGAATGGTTAGGAGGGCGGTGTCATCCCTAACCTAACTGAGTTTAAATTCCTTGTTTGACACTTTGTTGTCTCATTAAAAGACAGTGATATTCTTCAACGGAAGATGACGTTTTCGTCGATAGCGAGGCACTTGTGGTGGCTTCATCAATCTTAAGACCTGCCGAATCAGTTTTCTTGGATTCAGTCTCTCGAAGATGCTTGTGTGTGCGTTTATAGAGATGAGTATATGCATGTACGTTTGAGCGCGTGTACGTGTCTCACCAAAAAAAAAGTAGGTTTCTCTCTGACAAACAGAGATGCTCGTATACACGTGCATAGACTCACCCCCTATGAATGCGGCCCAAAGCGATGACATACTTGGCGTGTCCGCGACGAACATTTGATCTGCTTTTGGCTCTGCATGTTGCCCTCATGTGGTCCACCCATCGACCCCTATGCAACTGAGGGGGCCACATCATCCCCATGATCCTGCGTGGGAGGTTTGAGCTTGGCAGTTGGCCTTTGCACAACCCGACCGATTTGTTTCGAGTGCCGCAAATTTACAGCTCAAGAGGGAAGAAATTGCATCACCATGTATAGGGAGGGCATTCCCTAGAGCATTGTTTTTGGCCTTTTGAGTTCTAAAAATCAGTCTCTCTTTTGCACCAAATTTGTTTTATATTATTGGAGATGCTCTTACATTGCTCTGTTGTCGTACATCATACCAGTTCAGTACTTCAATTTGTGAGAAATGATTATAGATAATAGTGGGTAAGTCATAGTTATTTGTGAGAATGTCACAGTATGTGTGATAACATGAATTTCAATCCTAGGCATAATCCGAACAGACTCTACAAAACCAGGCGCACATACACTTGTTCCAACTAAAAGTAGAACAAAAAATGAATACATCTAGCAACACACGTGACAAGTGTAACTGTTACTTTCCCTTTCACCTTTCTCCCTCTTGCTACAATACCTGAGAGAGCTCCTCACTGCTTCGAGCCGAGCTGAGGCCTTCTTTGGCAGCGATGCCGTCTGGGAATGGCTAAGGCGAAGCTCTGACCTCCGTAGTGTATATACTAGGTGTAGACGTTTGTCCTCTGTGGCAAATGGGAGTAGGGTATCACATCTTGGGAGCCATATCTGGTACAACCTGTTCTTCATCTCCTTCTTCGTGCTGCCCAGGCTTGAGCTGATGTGGATGGAATAGTTGACCGCGGGGATCTCCGCCAGTAAGGCTCCGCTCGCGAGCTCTTCTGCCCTGCTGGTTTGGCGCGTTGCAGGGTTATCTCTTGTGCTCCTCCGATGTGCTCCCTAGCTAGGTGGGAGGATGAATAGGTGGAGATCGAGGAGGGCTTCTTCAATAAGCGCTTACATCTCCAGGTTTGCAGTCCCGTCGCTGATCCTCTCTTCTTGGCCGGCCTTGGTGGCGAGGGAAAGGAGGGGAGAAGGGTGGTGACTACAAGATCTTAGAGAAGCTCTTCGAAAGTTGTTATTCTATATCCTGGAGTTCATCAACTGAGGACCTGCGACAACGACCATGTCTGTCTTGCCTCTGCTTCCTATGGTCGAATGGCGACCCTCCTCGACCAGGTTTCGTCGGTCGCGCTTCTTCCTCATGGCCATAGGCTGATGTGGAGGATCTCCAGCTCCAGCCGGGCACCAAGCAGTGGTGCTGGCCCAAGTGGTTCGTCCCCGGTGCCGGCGTCCTTGGCCTAGCGACAGAGCTCGTCAACTCGATGCGGTGGAGAAGGACCTTGTGGACTTGATCGCGTTTTCATGCATGTTTCCGTGGGTGTAGATGTAAAAGTGAAGATCCTACTTGTATTTTTCATTCTCTTTCTGGACCACTTTGTAAATTGTATACCCACCGCTTATGAATGAAGTAACTTCTGGGTCCTTCGGGACCCGCCCCCTTTAAAAAAAAGACAAGCATATCTGTTGAAATAAATGGGCTATTACTTTTTGTCTCAAATCCCACATATGTGACAACCTATGTGAGTTTGATCCCAAGTTGGTGGTAGCTCATTAGGGAGTGGCAAGAGGTGGGAAGTCCCACATGGAAAATTGGGAGAAAGTTAGACCACCTTGTAAGGTGGGTTGTTCCATCACTAAAACATGCTCTATCATTCTCACAAGAAATATTCGGGAGTGGCTTTAAAATGGAAAGATTTAGCCTAATCCAGATCCTAATCAGCACTTTTTCTTCGGATTCTGAAGGAAAGATCATACCGTATTATCCCAATCAGCTAATCTGAAACAACAAACAAGATGCACTGACATCCCCCACTTAAGCAGTTACCAGTAGTGGCGATTTTTTTAAATAATACATTTTTTTTGCTTATTCCATAAATAATACTCGATTTCGAGATATTCCAGGCCTGTCGGGTTCAGGAAACCCGAAATTTAAAAATCGGGGTAGAGGAACCCAAAATTTAAAAATCAGGGTAGAGGAACCCGACTTCTCCTGTTTCCGCGAGGTCGAAAAAGAAAAAATAGAAATCGGGGATGCTGAGCCCGATTATTTTAAATCGGGGTAGAGTAATCCGATTCATTGCAATCGGGTTTGGCGAACCCGAGTTTGTTCTCCGCCACCATTTCAGACACCCCTCTCCCACCACCCCTTCCCTCTACCGTGTTTCCCTCCACCCCTTCCCGCCACCGTGTTTTCCGCCACCCCTTCTCGCCACCGTGTTTCCCGCCACTCCTTCCCGCCAATTAATCATCTCGGCTCTCTATAAAAAGAACAGAACATCTAGATTATTTTGAACAAGCATTTGTTGTATCCATTTCTTCCACCGCCATATGTTCCCGCCATGAGTGTGCCTTGCTCGGACCAAGATTGGAGACCTAGGAAGAAGAAGGATGCAAGCTTGCCCCCCGACATTCAAGCGGAGTGATGCTAGTGCGGTAATCTTGTGAAGGTGAAGGAGTCAGAAGACTTCTCATATAAGTTTGGCATGAAGTTTTTCATGTGTCCGAACTACGATCACGATGCACCGGCAAGCTCGGCTTACCCGAGACCTTCGGTAAGTTGTTAGCTAGGGAAATAAAGATATTGTTTTTATTTATTTGCTTTAACGTTGTCCTAACTGTTGCAGTCTCCGCCACCATTCTGTATGTGGTACCATTGGATTGACAAGGAGCAGCCTAAGTGGGCCAAGAAAGAGATTAAAGATAAGCATCGTCGAGCGTTGGCGGACTTCAAGGAAGAGGAGGCGGCATAGGAGGCTGCTACTCAGGGTGGGCATAAAACCCGTGAAACCGAAAACCGAACCAAAGCCGAAACTGAACTAACCGAAATCTCAGTTTTTTCCATTAACTGCTATTTTCGGTTTCCATTTATACTAACCGAATTAAATTTGGTAGAATTCGGTTTTTAGCCCCACCAACCGAACAAGACCGAATAGACCGAATTGAGTAACCTACCATCAATTTGTGCATAAACCGATCATTCCATAGAAGCCCAATAGCGTTTGATGTTCCAAAAAGTGTTCATTCAATGTATGACTTTGGTCTTTGATGCACTAGCTTTTTCTGAATATAGCGTGAAGCCTGCATAATAGAACACGTCGCTCGAAGTCTTAGCTACCCCTTTTAATCGCTCACGAGTGATGCACATGTACAACGAGTGCCGCAGCCTACCAAATAGCATCCCTCCACGATTGGTGCTTATTTGTCGATTTCTTGCGCAGTTGATGTTTTTTGTGTTGATATGTCAATCACTATTTGGTTTCTTCGGTGTATGCCTACTATTTGTTCAAGTGAGTAGGTTCATTCGGTTTTAACCAAAAATTGAACCGAATTTGTCGGTTAACCGAATCTTCGGTTTCCTAAATTTTCATGCCAATTTCGGTTACCATTTTTGAAAGCCGAATTTATTCAAAAACCACAAAAACCGAACCGAAATTTCGGTTAAAATCGAATGCCCACCCTGAGCTGCTACAAAGGCGAAAGCAGCGAGAGAGAGATGGTTGCAGAAGCATCGTGACGAGCAAAATGAGTGGCTTGACGACTGGGGGAGAGACTTGATGCGGAGAGGGCAAGGTCCGCGAAGAAGGAACGGATGAGAAAGGAGCTCCGTGAAGCGGAGAGGGTGCGGAAGAGTGAAAGTTCAGGGATGGTAAACCTAGAGGGGGTGAATAGGTTTCTACAGATTTTAATTCTTTCTTTGCAATATTAGGCTTTGCAGAATATAAAGGTGAGCCTAATGCAAACTAGGTGCGACAACCTATATGAGGATACAAGTAACTTGAGAACGAACGCTCTCACAGGCGGTTATATCACAAGTAAGAAGTTCGGGTAGAGATAACCGATAGCACGCGGAGACGGGGGTTTATTCCCGTGTTCCCTTCCTTTGCAAGAAGGTACGTCACGTTTGGAGGGGTGGAGGTCCCACGAAGGATTCCCCACGCCACGAGAGAGCAAGCTTCTTGATGAATACAAGAGGGAACAAGATTTTGCTTGGAGGAATGGTAGATCAAGGCCTCCTCTATCTTTTCCCCGGAGGGATTTGAGTTTGGGTGGAGGAGGAGGGAGATCTGAAGGATTTGGAGCTCAACAATGGAGTAT
Source organism: Lolium rigidum (assembly GCF_022539505.1). NCBI lineage: Eukaryota > Viridiplantae > Streptophyta > Magnoliopsida > Poales > Poaceae > Lolium > Lolium rigidum. Next base: position 227,856,725 of record NC_061513.1, on the reverse strand, counting down.
GAGAGAGAGATATGTCTTGAGCTTTTGCACTGGTTTTCCTTACCCCTTCAAGCTGGAAGAAGGGGCTTATATAGGTGTCCCGGAAAAGTAGCTCTTTCTAGCCGTTTTTCACTTTAGACTCGAGCCACCCGGTGGCTGACCCGGTAGTACCGGGCCACGTACCGGACTTCTCGGTAGCAGCACCCGCTGGACCGGGCTGGCTGCCGGGTTCCCTTTTCTTCGGCTTATTCTATCAGACCGGTAGCAGCACCCGGTGTACCGGGATGGCTACCGACATTTCCGGTAGCAGCACCCGGTGTACCGGGCTGGCTGCCAGAACCTCCTGGCTTCGGCTTCTCCTCTCAATCCGGTAGCAGCACCCGGTGTACCGGGCTGGCTACCAAACTTTCCGGTAGCAGCACCCGGTGTACCGGGCTGACTACCGACTTTTCCTGGAGCTTCAAAATGACTTCATCTTCTCGGCACTTCTTCTAGTTTCTCGAGCTTGAAACTGAATCCTCTCGGACATAGGTGGCTCCATATTTCCCCTCAGGTCTGCAACTACGACCAACTGCAGTTCTCCTCGAGGCTGATCGTTGACTTGTGCTCCAAAGAACTCCGGGTGCGGGCGCTCGAGAAACTCAGCTAAGGCCTCAAAGTCTCTCTCAAAGATCAGGCTTCCTTCGTTGCCCAGCTGGTAAAACTTGGTGTGGTTGAGCTGCTCCATCTGTAAGTGAATTGGATGAGTAAGTTAGAGAAGTGAGCAAGTGTGTCAAAATTTTATGTAGAATTACAAGGAAAAGTAGAGCATGGATTTCTCATTTTGAAAAGATCTCAAGGACAAGAGTGAGAATAAGTTTTTATAAATATTTACTTCATTTGTTTTGAAACTAAGTTTTTTAGACGTCCATTCTAACTAGGGCCTCCTAAGGTCAAACAATGGCTCTGATACCAACTTGTCAACACCCGGATTTTTAATTCCAGATGCCTATTATGCCATACATCGCAATCCCAGGAAGATTGTTTTTGTGAGACATAACAATCGATATCAAAGAACATTATTTATTACAAACCATAATCGTCTTACAACAAGGGATCACATGATCCAGTCTTACAACAACAGTTGATCTAAAGATCAAATATAAAACACATAGCGGAAGAAACGTAGTAGCGGTCCATCTATTCCACAGGCAACGCTTGACGTCGGGAGGTAGTCCTAGTTATCATAGACATCCTGCTGTCCATCTTCCTGGTACTGGTGCTCCTCTTCATAGTTTGGCCATTTGAATAGCCAGGGACAAAGCCATGAGTACTTTTAAAGTACTCGCAAACTACCACTAATAGAAGTACTAATAGCTCTAATCATGGTTCTAAGCTTCTAGGTTTATTTGCACAAAGCTAGTTTTATTTCATAAATACCTAATAGTCAAAAGTCTTTAGTTGTCTAAATTTACTCCAGTGGGAACATTAGTGTCATTCCCACAACTCTGTTGTGATCAAGTCAAATTCACCTTTCAAGTCACAAGTAATTTTTAGAAAAACATCTGACAACGGAATAGTATGGCCATCCAACCATCCATGACCGCGGACGCGGCTATTCGAATAGTTTAACACTCTGTAGAGGTTGTACACTTTTGCCACAACTTTTGATTACATCCGCCAGGGATAGCCCTAAATAATCATACTCAGTATGCGGATCATCAACCATTAACCTTTCACTTACATACCCTAGTACAAGCACCTCCCCTATGAGCTTGGCCTCCCAGCGATGGCAGTCTGCCATCCTGGGAACTGCACAGGGCTTGGGTAGGACATTCACCTCTATTTCACGTCATTTCACTTTTCACGGAGGCAGCCTCGGCATAACCCCTATGACGCTTGTTCAGAGGGAATCCATACTAAAGCACATAAATTTCCAGCTAAGCCATACCCATTATCAGGTATTGTGGGGGTACTCTAAATTTGGAATGGTATCGCATCCGAACCCAACCATCAGTTTTTTTCAAATTCACCTTGTCATTCAAAGGTCATATTCACCTTCAAAACTTTCAGAAGAATGACTCATCATTCTAAGGTTTTCAAAGTCATTTGATTCATATGTTCCCATCTAGAGTAGTCAATTTTAGTTTTAGCACTAGCAACTAGTCATGAGGGGTGCTAACTAAATTTTAGCTCTCTAGGCTAAGTTTGATGCTCTTGTAGTATTCTATCTCTAGACCGATATCAACTATAAGAAAAAGCCTTGGTAAACAAAGTAAAAGATTGCAAGATAAAAACTTGGGCTTGGAAAAAACTTTAAACAAAAGAGTATTGTAAGGGTATCTTGCACTTTGCATTAGTAGAGCTTGCATTGGTAATATCTTGCCTTGATTGGTACAGTGATCAAAGTTTTCCTCCTCTTCTTTATAGAAGACCTCCTCCTCCTCGTAGCCTTCGGTACTAGCGTCTATAAACGGATATGAGGTATACAATCACCAAACAATACTTAAGTAGACTAATTTGCCATAGTGTCTCACGCAAGATGATCTATTATCATCACAAACATTAATACTAGGGTTTCCATGTATTTCCTTTGAAAAATAATTTCCTTTCATTGAAAATTACTAAGATTTAATATCCTCAAATAATAAAATATGAGGCCATGTAACAAAAGTCATAACCTCACATCAAATTACTTGGGAAAGTGATTTAAATGAGATGCAACACCTCATAAGGTTTTATTAATATTTTGCATGATTTAAATGAGCTAGAAAATAGCCACATAGCCATTATTTAGATCTAGCCCATGTCTACTGCAACTAAAATTCAATATTCTTACATATTCAAATAGAGTGTTTGAAATGTAAATTTTGAGAGGTGGAATCAACTCAAAATGAATTATGGTTATTTTTTTATAAATGTTTGAAGTTGGCAAAGGTACTGTCTTATTATTTTTATTGCAGTTGTTCTGTAATGAATCAGAGGTTGAGACTAATTGGGTTGGATAGATAATTTGATCTACTTTCTCACAAATTTTGAATCATCCAATTTGGCTTAGCAGATATGTTTCTATTGAATTTTGAACAGAGCATCAGTATTTGAATTTAGGTTAAAAGAATTAAACGAAATTTGAATTTATGGGCTAGGCGGGAAAATTAAACGGGCCAGGAGAAAAAGAAAAACAGGCCGGCCCAGTGGCGCGTCTCGCACACGCGAGCAGCCTGACAGTGGGTCCCACTGTTAGCGTCTATTTAAAACCCGAAACAGTACGCTAGCTAGGGAGCGTTGGATTAGATCGTGATCTAACGGCTGAGGCTCGTCGTCGTCGACGGCGAGCTCCAACCCTACTGGCGGCAAACCTAGGGGGTCGGAGGCTCACCGGAGGGCGGGCGAGCATCGACGATGAGGTAGATCGGTGTTGTCGTCGACAGCGAGGCTCCTGGTACCGGCAGTAGCTCCTGGGGTGGCTCCAATCGTCGGCGAGCTTGCAGTGGTACTGGCGGAGCTCCGGCGAGAAATTCGGTGGCTACGGGCTAAATTGCGATAGGGGATTGCTCGAGGAGGGCCAGTGAGAGAAGAGGAGTGGAATGGTGTGAAGAAATTGAGCGGGGGCGGCATCCTTTTATAGCGAGCGAGAGGTGCTGCGGGTGGTCACGGTGTCGATCATGGAGGTGGCTCTCTGGGTTGCGAAGGGGCAAGGCGAGGACGGCATGCTGCTCCTGGCGTCATGGCGAGCGAGATGGGCTTCGTGGCGCAGAGAATGGTGGTCACGAGCAGTGGTGCGATCGTCATGTCCGGCGGTACTGTGGCGGAGGTCGTCGATGATGGCGACGGCGACAGGGCACGGGGGAGAGAGGGAGGATGTCTGGCGTGTTCCTGGTGTCGTGGCGATGCTCAGGGTGGAAGCAGAGGTCAAGGGGAGGACTGAGTCGACGGGGCGAGGCCGTGCTCTGGCGTGCCCGTGGACATGGCCGTGCACGCTCTGGCGTCACTGGGTGACATGGGCACGTCCTGTGCTGGTCGGTGCAAGCCTCTCCTTGGCCAACGGCGTGTACCAGCAGGGTCAGTAGAGTGAGGTCAACCTCCAGGACATGGTGGAAGTGAGAGGAGAAGGCAGGGTGAGGTGTGGCATGAGGAGTGGCATGGTGAGTGACATAGGCATGTCTTGGTCATGTTTCTCCCATGAACACTGGTGCCAAGGCTTGGCATTGTTCAAAGGATGCAAGGAGGCACTGAGGATGACACAAGCACTGATGGTTTAGGCTAAAACCTGTTGGATATTGAGGTGTATGCACATTTCTGAATTATGCATATAAGGTGTTTAACAAAATGGCCGCAAGAGATTTAAATTTGAAATTTGCCAAAATATTTTATGGGTGTGATTAAAATAATGTTTGGCACTTCTTGGTGACATTGGTTTGCAAAATGAAGTTGTTTTGATAAAAATCAAATTTGAGATGATCTTAATTCTGTTTCAATGTTGTCACTTTGGATGCTTATTATAAGCAACTGAAATTGATTCAGCAAGTTTGGTCAGCACCAATTTATTCACTTTTATGTGTACTTGAGATCTGGGTAAAAAGATTATGATGCTTGGTTTAGAAAATAAAAACTACAGGGGCTCAAAGTAGGCATCAGGCTATTAAACTCAGAAATGACCATTATCATATGTGACTTGGTTTTTATTATTATTTTTATTTATTTTGCTTTTCTTTGATTCAAATGCTATTGTTTTGAGTTTGTTAATGTTTTCAAACCATCTACACAAAGTAAACATGGCCTAGGTTAAGATTTCCAAATGTGGCCATAGGCTCATATATAATTTTATTTTATTTTATTTTATTTTTATTTGTTTCTCTTGGATCTAAATAGGCATGGTTAGGGTTTAGAAACATTGTCAAATACTTCAAACAAACATCATGGAAACATCACAACATGCATGCATGAACACTATGCACATACTTTAAAATCAAACCAAGTTTTTGTTGGCTCCAAATTTTGGAATAAGGGAATTGCATTTCTTCTTTGTTTTAAATTTTTGGGATGTTACAAACCTTCCCCCCTTACAAAATATCTCGTCCCGAGATCTAAAGAAAACTAGGAACTAAAGAGATCAGGGAATTCAGTCCTAATATAATCTTCTCGCTCCCAGGTGGCTTCTTCTTCAGTATGGTTGCTCCACTGAATCTTCAGAAACTTGACACTTCTGGTGCAGGTGGTTCTGAATGTTTCCTCCAGGATTCGAATGGGTACTTCACGATAGGTCAAGTCTTTGTTTATATCCACAGATCTGTGATCAATGTTTTTGAAAACCTTTGTCTTCTCAGGAACTTCCAAACATTTCCGAAGTAACAAGATGTGAAACACATTATGCACAGCTGGCATTTCCTCCGGCAGTTCCAGCTGATATGATACTTCTCCTCGGCGACTTAGAACTTTGAAGGGTCCAACATATCTGGGTGCAAGCTTTCCTGTGAGTTGGAATCTCTGCATTCCTTTGAGGGGTGATACTTTTAGATACACAAAGTCTCCAATACTGAAGGTCATCTCTCGGCATCTCTTGTCAGCATAACTCTTCTGTCTAGATTGGGTAGTCTTGAGGTATTCGCGGGTCTTGTGAACCTTCTCTTCAGCTTCTCGTAGAATATCGGGTCCAAATATTTGACTATCTCCGACTTCTGACCAGTTCAGGGGGGTACGACACTTCCTTCCATACAATGCTTCAAAGGGGGCCATTTGCAACCTGGCTTGAAAGCTGTTGTTGTATGAGAATTCTGCGAAAGGCAGGCAGTCTTCCCATTTAGATCCATATTCTAGCACACAGGATCTCAACATATCTTCTAATATCTGGTTGACTCTTTCTGTCTGTCCATCAGTCTGCGGGTGATAAGCTGTACTAAAATTCAGCCGGGTTCCTAATCCTTCTTGTACCTTCTGCCAAAATCTTGAGATAAACTGGGATCCTCTATCTGATACAATTGACTTTGGTGTTCCATGCAGGCTAACTATTCTTGAGATATACAGCTCAACTAGCTTAGTTCCTTGGTAGGTGGTTTTGACTGGTATGAAATGGGCTACCTTGGATAATCTATCCACCACTACCCAAATAGAATCATTTCCTCTACTTGACTTGGGCAATCCAGTTATGAAATCCATTCCTACAGAATCCCATTTCCATTCAGGGATCTATAATGGCTGCAGTAATCATGCGGGTCGCTGATGTTCTGCTTTGACTCTCTGACAGATATCACACTTGGCTATGTAACTTCCAATCTCTCTCTTCATTCTGTGCCACCAAAATTGTTCCTTCAAATCTTGGTACATCTTGGTTCCACCGGGATGAATGGAGTAAAGGGTATCATGGGCTTCCTTCAAAATGACTTGTTCAACTCCGAATCTGCTGGTACACAGAGGCGTCCGTTGTACCAGAGAACTCCTTCTTCATCTTCGGTAAATCCAGGTGCCTTTCCTGCAGCTATTTGGCGCTTGATTCCATCAATACTAGCATTTCCTTTCTGTGCTTCCTTTATCTGGCTAATCAAGGTAGGCTGGAGCTCAATGCTTGCTAGGAATCCTTCACTAACTAGCTCCAGTCTAAACTTCTCAAATTCCTGATGCAAACTAGGTTGTTCTTCTGCGATCATGGAGTTTAATTGACACGACAGTCTACTCAGGGCATCTGCTATCACATTGGCCTTGCCGGGGTGGTAGTGAATTTCCATGTCATAATCCTTAATTAACTCTATCCATCTTCTCTGCCTCATGTTTAGCTCCTTCTGGGTGAAAATGTACTTCAGGCTCTTATGATCTGAATAGATCTCACAGTGATTACCCATGAGGTAATGACGCCATACCTTCAAGGCTAAAACTACTGCCGCTAACTCTAAGTCATGGGTTGGGTAATTCTGCCCATGTTGCTTCAGTTGCCTAGACAGATATGATATTACTTTGCCTTCTTGCATCAGCACACATCCAAGACCAATCTTGGAGGCATCACAATAGACGTCAAATGGCTTGGTAATGTCAGGCATGATCAATATTGGGGCTGAGGTTAATCTAGTCTTGAGCTTCTGAAAACTCTCTTCACATTTATCAGTCCATTCAAACTTCTTGTCTTTCTTCAACAGTTGAGTCATGGGCCTTGCTATGCTTGAAAATCCTTCAACAAACATGCGGTAATATCGCGCTAATCCAAGAAATGCACGGACTTCAGTTTGAGTGGTTGGGGCTTTCCATTCCGCAACGGTCTTGATCTTCTCGGGATCGATGGCAATTCCTCCTGCAGACAGAATATGTCCCAGGAATCCTACTTCTTTTAACCAGAACTCACATTTGCTGAACTTGGCATACAACTGATGCTCCCTAAGGGTTTCCAGGATAACACTCAGATGTTGCTCATGATCTTCTTCTGACTTGGAGTAGATTAGAATGTCGTCGATAAAGACTACGACAAACTTATCCAAAAATTTCATAAAGATCTTATTCATGAGATTCATGAAATAAGCTGGGGCATTGGTTAATCCAAATGACATGACATTGTACTCATACAGTCCATATCTGGTGGTGAAGGCAGTCTTGGGGATATCCGTTGCGCGAATCTTCAACTGATGATAACCAGTCCTAAGATCAATCTTAGAGAACACTCTGGCACCGGTCAGTTGGTGAAACAGATCTTCTATCTTTGGCAGAGGGTATTTGTTCTTGATGGTGACATCGTTCAGTTTACGGTAATCCGTACACAAACGAGTAGCACCGTCTTTCTTATCCACAAACAATACCGGTGATCTCCAAGGCGAGGCACTTGGTTGAATCAAACCTTTGCTTTGCATATCATCCAGTTGCTTCTTCAGCTCTACTAGTTCTGTCGGGTTCATACTATAGGGTCTCTGAGCTATGGGTCCGGTTCCAGGAATTAACTCGATGATAAACTCGATATCCCGATCTGGGGGCATATCGGGTAATTCATCAGGAAACACATCGGGGTAATTACAGACTACCCTGATTTGATCCAAGGTTGGCTTGGCTAAGCTCTTATTGCAGGTGAATTGTCTGGGCATCCTTTCAGACACGTGTTCTACTAACACACCGGTGCTACTAGTCATGGTGATGGCCTTCTTGGCACAGTCAATCAATCCATGATGTTTTGACATCCAATCCATACCCAGCACTACTTCCAAACCTTTTGTTCCCAGAACTATAATATTTGCATAAAAATCTACTTCATGTATTCTGATAGTCACGACTTTGCAAATTTTTCTAGCTTTAGTGGTTGAACCAGGTATTTGAACTATCATAACATGCTTCAAACTTATTTGTTGAATCTTACTAGTGCATGCAAAATCTTCAGTAACAAACGAGTGCGATGCTCCAGAATCGAACAAAACTCTTGCAGGTACTGAGTTAACGGAAAACATACCCAACACGACATCTGGCGCTTCCTGGCCTTCTTCGGAATTCATGTGAAAGAGGCGGTCATTACGGTTGTTTGGGTTGCCTGGGGCAAACTTCCTTCCAGTTGAGACACGGCGTTGTTACTGGGCAGGTGCAGCGGTATTGGGGGCAGTCTTTGCTAGCTTCTTGGGGCACTCATTGGAGTAATGTCCAGTAACTCCACACTCATAACAGGTCACAGGTTACTTGTCCTTTGGGGCAATGGGGACATCATTGCTTCCAGTCCTTGGGGCAGTGTTGGTGTCTTTGTGGTTGCCGGGAGCTCTCATTGGGGAACGGTTGAAGTGGTTGTTGTTGGCATGGTGGTTGTTATTGCCTCCTGGCCTTGGGTGTCCTCCACTCCGATTGGGGAAATTCGTACGTGACAGCGGCATTGGTGGCTTGTTGAATCTTGATGCAAATCCTCCACTTGAGTTATGGCGATACCTTGAGGTATTGCTGGGTCCACTCTGGTTCATCATTCTGCGCTTGCGGTTCTCATTGTCCTGGTGAAGCTTTCCTTCCATCTGGATGGCAGAATCCACTAGTGCTTCCAGGTTAGCAAACAGAATGTTCACTAACACTGTCTGCATCTCATCATGCAGTCCATTCATGAATCTTTCTTTCTTCTTCTCATTGGTGTCTGTCTCGTCCGGGGCGTACCTAGACAGAGTAAGGAATCTGTCACGGTATTCCACCACAGACATTCTTCCCTGCTTGAGCTCTCTGAACTCATCTCTCATCTTCTTGATCAAACCCGGGGGCACATGGTATCTGCTGAACTTGAGCTTAAAGTCCTCCCAAGTCATCATCTGTCCAGCATTCATTGCACGGGCACTGTTCCACCAGGCTCTGGCAGGTCCTGACAGATAATGGGTGGCAAACAGCACCTTCTCAGCAGCTTCAACTCCTGCAACTTCCAGGTTGTTCTCCATTGATTGGAGCCAGTCATCTGCATCTAAGGGCTCTTCAGTCTTGCTAAACATGGGGGGATTAGTATTCTGGAAGTTCTTCAACTTAGACCCAGGATGATCATGGGGTCCATGTCCTTGGTTGTTCTGGGCTATCTGCTACAATACGGCAAGGTTGGCTTGCTGCTCAGCTCTTTCGACTTCTTTATCGGCCCTCATCATTTGTAAAATTTGCAGCATTGCATCCTGGTGGGCGTTGCGGGTTGGAAGGGCCATCTGAACATTGAGATAGATAATAAGATAAGAGGGAAATTTTCTATGGCTTGTTTGGGTAAAGTTTAAAACTTGAGTACTTGTCAGGTTGAAATCAAACAACACTTTCATTCATTCCAAACAACCATTACAAGCTAACACACCAATGGTTTTAAGAACCATTTCATCGTTCTACGATATAAGTGGGACGGATACAAACTCACACCTACGCAAGTGCTCTAGTGATACTCCTCCTCCTCGTCAACCTCTATCGGAATGAAGTCATCCACTCCGGCTTCCATGAACTCATAGCCCTCCACATCTATGTGGAAGTCCAGGTCTTCATCTTCCTCAAAGTCATCATCATCACTCAGGTAGGAGGTTCCAACTATATGGATGTCTTCACCTTCTCCTTCCAGATCCTTCAGTTGGGTCTCTTGTGCCTCAACTGTTTCCTCCAGGGCTGCTATCTTCGCATGGAGGCGAGCAATGATGTGGTCCTTCTTGGCACGCTGATGGTGAAGTGACTTGCGCTCCTTAGCGAGGATCTTGATGGTCTCGATCTGCTGCGACTAGTGGAGGTGCGTCTGGTTGGCATAGGCACGAGAGTTGTCCAACTCCTTGCGAGTCTCGCACAACATGAAGTCTAGGTGCTCCACATGGTACTTCAGGTTTGGGTGCGGTGACAGGTCCATTGGCTCTCCCATTGAGTCATGCCTTGCAAGGTGAGCAAAGCGGGTTCCCGTGATCTGGTTCACATTCTGTCCACATAGACGGGCAAGTGCTTCCTGCAGGGCTCGAGCTAGTCCATCCAACCAGTTGTTCTCCCTCACGGAAAACTGGATCCTCTCGGACATAGGTGGCTCCATCTTTCCCCTCAGGTCTGCAACTACGACCCACTGCAGTTCTCCTCCAGGCTGATCGTTGACTTGTGCTCCAAAGAACTCCGGGTGCGGGCGCTCGAGAAACTCAGCTAAGGCCTCCAAGTCCCTCTCAAAGATCAGGCTTCCTCCGTTGCCCAGCTGGTAAAACTTGGTGTGGTTGAGTTGCTCCATCTGTAAGTGAATTAGATGAGTAAGTTAGAGAAGTGAGCAAGTGTGTCAAAATTTTATGTAGAAATACAAGGAAAAGTAGAGCATGGATTTCTCATTTTGAAAAGATCTCAAGGACAAGAGTGAGAATAAGTTTTTATAAATATTTACTTCATTTGTTTTGAAACTAAGTTTTTTAGACGTCCATTCTAACTAGGGCCTCCTAAGGTCAAACAATGGCTCTGATACCAACTTGTCAACACCCGGATTTTTAATTCCAGATGCCTATTATGTCATACATCGCAATCCCAGGAAGATTGTTTTTGCGAGACATAACAATCGATATCATAGAACATTATTTATTACAAACCATAATCGTCTTACAACAAGGGATCACATGATCCAGTCTTACAACAACAGTTGATCTAAAGATCAAATATAAAACACATAGCGAAAGAAACGTAGTAGCGGTCCATCTATTCCACAGGCAACGCTTGACGTCGGGAGGTAGTCCTAGTTATCATAGACATCCTGCTGTCCATCTTCCTGGTACTGGTGCTCCTCTTCATAGTCTGGCCATTTGAATAGCCATGGACAAAGCCATGAGTACTTTTAAAGTACTCGCAAACTACCACTAATAGAAGTACTAATAGCTCTAATCATGGTTCTAAGCTTCTAGGTTTATTTGCACAAAGCTAGTTTTATTTCATAAATACCTAATAGTCAAAAACTCTTTAGTTGTCTAAATTTACTCCAGTGGGAACATTAGTGTCATTCCCACAACTCTGTTGTGATCAAGTCAAATTCACCTTTCAAGTCACAAGTAATTTTTAGAAAAACATCTTACAACGGAACAATATGGCCATCCAACCGTCCATGACCGTGGACGCGGCTATTCGAATAGTTTAACACTCTGCAGAGGTTGTACACTTGTGCCACAACTTTTTATTACATCCGTCAGGGATAGCCCTGAATAATCATACTCAGTATGCGGATCATCAACCATTAAGCTTTCACTTACATACCCTAGTATAGGCACCTCCCCTATGAGCTTGGCCTCCCAGTGATGGCAGTCTGCCATCCTGGGAACTGCACAGGGCTTGGGTAGGACATTCACCTCTATTTCACGTCATTTTACTTTTCACGGAGGCAGCCTCGGCATAACCCATACTAAAGCACATAAATTTCCAGCTAAGCCATACCCATTATCAGGTATTGTGGGGGTACTCTAAATTTGGAATGGTATCGCATCCGAACCCAACCATAAGTTTTTGTCAAATTCACCTTGTCATTCAAAGGTCATATTCACCCTCAAAACTTTCAGTAGAATGACTCATCATTCTAAGGTTTTCAAAGTCATTTGATTCATATGTTCCCATCTAGAGTAGTCAATTTTAGTTTTAGCACTAGCAACTAGTCATGAGGGGTGCTAACTAAATTTTAGCTCTCCAGGCTAAGTTTGATGCTCTTGTAGTATTCTATCTCTAGACCGATATCAACTATAAGAAAAAGCCTTGGTAAACAAAGTAAAAGATTGCAAGATAAAAACTTGGGCTTGGACAAATCTTTAAACAAAAGAGTATTGCAATGGTATCTTGCACTTTGCATTAGTAGAGCTTGCATTGGTAATAGCTTGCCTTGATTGGTATAGTGATCAAAGTTTTCCTCCTCTTCTTCGTAGAAGACCTCCTCCTCCTCGTAGCCTTCGGTACTAGCGTCTATAAACGGATATGAGGTATACAATCACCAAACAAAACTTAAGTAGACTAATTTGCCATAGTGTCTCACACAAGATGATCTATTATCATCACAAACATTAATACTAGGGTTTCCATGTATTTCCTTTGAAAAATAATTTCCTTTCATTGAAAATTACTAAGATTTAATATCCTCAAATAATAAAATATGAGGCCATGTAACAAAAGTCATAACCTCACATCAAATTACTTGGGAAAGTGATTTAAATGAGATGCAACACCTCATAAGGTTTTATTAATATTTTGCATGATTTAAATGAGCTAGAAAATAGCCACATAGCCATTATTTAGATCTAGCCCATGTCTACTGCAACTAAAATTCAATATTCTTACATATTCAAATAGGGTGTTTGAAATATAAATTTTGAGAGGTGGAATCAACTCAAAATGAATTATGGTTAATTTTTTATAAATGTTTGAAGTTGGCAAAGGTACTGTCTTATTATTGAATAAGAGGTTGAGACTAATTGGGTTGGATAGATAATTTGATCTACTTTCTCACAAATTTTTAATCATCCAATTTGGCTTAGCAGATATTTTTCTATTAAATTTTGAACAGAGCATCAGTATTTGAATTTAGGTTAAAAGAATTAAACGAAATTTGAATTTATGGACTAGGCGGGAAAATTAAACGGGCCAGGAGAAAAAGAAAAACAGGCCGGCCCAGTGGCGCGTCTCGCACACGCGAGCGGCCTGACAGTGGGTCCCACTGTCAGCGTCTATTTAAAACCCGAAACGGTACGCTAGCTAGGGAGCGTTGGATTAGATCGTGATCTAACGGCTAAGGCTCGTCGTCGTCGACGACGAGCTCCAACCCTACTGGCGGCGAACCTAGGGGGTCGGAGGCTTACCAGAGGGCGGGCGAGCGTCGGCGATGAGGTAGATCGGCGTTGTCGACGACGACGAGGCTCCTCGTACCAGCAGCATCTCCTGGGGTGGCTCCAATCGTCGATGAGCTTGCAGTGGTACTGGCGGAGCTCCGGCGAGAAATTGGGTGGCTACGGGCTAAATTGGGACAGGGGATTGCTCGAGGAGGGTCAGTGAGAGGAGAGGAGTGGAATGGTGTGAAGAAATCGAGCGGGGGAGGCCTCCTTTTATAGCGAGCGAGAGGTGCTGCGGGTGGTCACGGTGTCTATCATGGAAGTGGCTCTCTGGGCTGCGAAGGGGCAAGGAAAGGGCGGCGTGCTGCTCTTGGCGTCATGGCGAGCGAGATGGGCTTCGTGGCGTAGAGAATGGTGGTCACGAGCAGTGGTGCGATCGTCATGTCCGGCGGTACTGTGGTGGAGGTCGTCGATGATGGCGACGGCGACAGGGCACGGGGAAGAGAGGGAGGATGTCTGGCATGTTCCTGGTGTCGTGGCGATGCTCAGGGTGGAAGCAGAGGTCAACGGGAGGACTGAGTCGACGGGGCGAGGCCGTGCTATGGCATGCCCATGGACATGGCCGTGCACGCTCTGGTGTCACTGGGTGACATGGGCACGTCCTGTGCTGGCCGGTGCAAGCCTCTCCTTGGCCAACGGCGTGTACCAGCAGGGTCAGTAGAGTGAGGTCAACCTCCAGGACATGGTGGAAGTGAGAGGAGAGGGCAGGGGTGAGGTGTGGCATGAGGAGTGGCATGGTGAGTGACATAGGCATGTCTTGGTCATGTTTCTCCCATGAACACTGGTGCCAAGGCTTGGCATTGTTCAAAGGATGCAAGGAGGCACTGAGGATGACACAAGCACTGATGGTTTAGGCTAAAACCTGTTGGATATTGAGGTGTATGCACATTTCTGAATTATGCATATAAGGTGTTTGACAAAATGGCCGCAAGAGATTTAAATTTGAAATTTGCCAAAATATTTTATGGGTGTGATTCAAATAATGGTTGGCACTTCTTGGTGACATTGGTTTGCAAAATGAAGTTGTTTTGATAAAAATCAAATTTGAGATGATCTTAATTCTGTTTCAATGTTGTCACTTTGGATGCTTATTATAAGCAATTGAAATTGATTCATCAAGTTTGGTCAGCACCAATTTATTCACTTTTATGTGTACTTGAGATCTGGGCAAAAAGATTATGATGCTTGGTTTAGAAAAGAAAAACTACAGGGGCTCAAAGTAGGCGTCAGGCTATTAAACTCAGAAATGACCATTATCATATGTGACTTGGTTTTTATTATTCTTTTTATTTGTTTTGCTTTTCTTTGATTCAAATGCTATTGTTTTGAGTTTGTTAATGTTTTCAAACCATCTACACAAAGTAAACATGGCCTAGGTTAAGATTTGCTAATGTGGCCATAGGCTCATATATAATTTTATTTTTATTTTATTTTATTTTTCTTTGTTTCTCTTGGATCTAAATAGGCATGGTTAGGGTTTAGAAACATTGTCAAATACTTCAAACAAACATCATGGCAACATCACAACATGCATGCATGAACACTATGCACATACTTTAAAATCAAACCAAGTTTTTGTTGGCTCCAAATTTTGGAATAAGGGAATTCATTTCTTCTTTGTTTTAAATTTTTGGGATATTAAAAACTCCCCCTTTTTGGTTAACGATGACAAACCGAGCTAGAGTCATACAAAAATATTATGATGGAGTTAAACAATTTTTTTCATGTAAGATACTAGGCAAGCTCCCCCATAATGTATGCACTTGGAGAATTTGCATTTGAATACAAGGTGCAACGATATAGCATATGAGAAGCTCCCCCAATATCTTATGAAACAAGCATGGATGGACAAGATAAAGCTAGCATATCTATGATATAAAGTTATAGCATAACGTAGATAGCATAGATAGATATCCAAGATACATAGCATAAGATATACATGTCCATCACACAAATTTAAAGCATAAATTGTTTCAAATGAAAAGTAGCAAATAGTAGCACAAGCCAAGAAGAACCAAATGAAATAGCCAAGGCTTGTGCACATGAAAAACCTACTAAGACTCTACTCCCTGCTCCCCCTTTGGCATCGGAACACCAAAAAGGGAGACGGAGTGAGATGGGTACTAGCGCATCCCAAATGAAGAACAGTTGCGCCTATGACCAAGACAGAGACTAGGACTCCTCGGACGTTTCCTCCTCTTCTTCTTGAATGTCATCTCCACTATATCCGGCAAACATGGCATCATCAAGAGGTGGCATACGATAGTTGAATTGAGCAATAGGTGCCATCTCAGGTGGATCCTCTGGCAACTCAAGTCCACAAGCACGGAAGTACTCTCTAATAAGCTCACGGTTGCTTTGAGCCAACCGAAGAGCCTTGGAGTTCACATCATAGGAGTGCTTGCACATCTGAAAGAGAGACTTGAAGAACTTGGCAGCCCCCTTCTTGGGCTGCACAGAGCTGGAGCTAGAGGCCATCAAGGGGTCAGGACGGCGCCTGTTGGCGGGCCCCGAGGAACCTGCAGCAGGGCGCATATATGGAGGCTCAGGTGTGTCACCGCAAAGTGGCAAGTCAAGAAGTGCATGCCGCTCACGACGCCCGGCCAACGCAGAGGCAGTAGCGGTCTTATAAAGCAAACACATGACATAGGGAGCATAATTAGGTAACATCCTTTTCTCCACAACTCTCTTCAGCTCATTGTAGATGTAATCAGGCACATGAATCTTCTGCTGATTGTTAGGATGAGTGTAGAACATGAGATTCTTGGCATACCGACGGCAAGCCTGAAAGTCACCCGCCTTGCTGACAATAGTGCACCGGTAAATCTTGGCCATGGTGATGTAGAAGTAGTACATGGCAGTGATCTGAGGAATAGGAGGAACTGGTGCAGCTGATGGGTAGCAGAAAGCCAGAGAGGAATCCGACATAGACCCTTCACTATGGATGCGAAAGCCGCCACGCAGATTTCCAGTGTATCCAAGGGCAGTCTGAAACTGGTCATAGGAGATACTGCACTGATATGTGCCTACCATAAAAGTAATGTGCCTCTGAGGTGTGGGATGGAAGAAAGTTGTGTAGAAGAACTGGCTGACTAGAGCTGGTATGTAGTCTTGCTCAAGGGTGACAAGCTTCCACAGATTCATCTTCTTCAAAGCCATGTCAACATACTTGAAGTCATCATGCTTATACATATCATGAAATTCAACATTGAGATGTCTGGGCTTCACAGCTGGTTCTAGCACAGCAGGCTCATAAAACTGCTCCCACAAGGAAAATTGGGCTTTTGTCCAAAAGCGCCTATCTTCGGTGAATGGTTGTTCGTCATTCACATATGGGTTGTCCTGCCGCAGGTTTGTCCAAATCACCAGCTCACATGTCTTTAGATCATTACTGGGAACATAGTTTGGATCATGATACTCAACTTCGTGAGCAAACTCTGCATATGCATCCTCCTTGGAACCATGTCTAGAGGATGATGAGGCCTTCTTTCTCTTGGCCTTCCTTTTGACACGGCCAGTACCACGGCTGCCACCTGTCTCACTCATGGGACCTTTGCCCCTATTAGTTTCTGGAGGAACAAAATCCGAGTCACTTCCCTCATCACCTGTGAATAAGAGAGCATAGAGGAGCAGCAAGTATAAGTGTACATGCCCGAAAAATAGATGTCAAGGTGAAGAAAATGTTGCAAAAGTGAAGTTTTGGAGGTAACAGGGATGACTCGGTAGAGAGCTCGGTACACCGGACCAGATACCGGGTTACCCGGTAGCAGCACCCGGTGTACCGGGCAGCTCGGCAGGTAATCCGGTGTACCGAGTCAGGTACCGGGCAGCTCGGCAGGTAATCCGGTGTACCGGGTACCCTACCGGAAATTTCGAGGAAAAATCCCCAATTTGTCTCTCCCTTGTTTGCTCCAAAAATTTCTCAAGTACTTTTGCAAAACTAACTTATGATGAAGTGAGAGTCATGAATAGACGTGGTTGACTCTCTAATGGCATAAGTTCTAACCCTAAATCCTCAAGTTCATATGTTGGGTAACAAGAAGGAAGAACACTTGAGGAGGGGGATGAAGAGAAGATGAGTTTACCCGAAGACATGATCTCCTTGCCCTAACTTGGCGGAGAAGATCTTCTAATGGAGAAAGCTTTGGTAGGTGGAAATCCAAAGTCCTCCCAAATGGCTTGACCAATCTTGAATCCCTTCGGTGGAGATGCTCCAGATGAAGATAGGAGCAAGTGGAGTGGATGGATCTGGAGATCCTAGGGTTGAATCAACCACTTGAAGGTGGGGAAGGTGTGGCAATGGTGGCTATGGTGGAGAGATGAGATGGGGAAGAAATGGGATCCAAAGGGTATCCCTAACTTCCCAGGGTCAGTAAGTACCCTTGTCCCGCACGAACTCGGTACACAGCCCGGTAGTACCGGACCACCTGCCGACCTGGTCGGTACCCAGCCCGGTGGGCCGGGCTGACTACCAGAAATTCTGGTAGCAGCACCTGGTGTACCAGGTCAGATACCGAAACTATGAAATGACCTTATTTTGATAGATTTTTAACATGGGAATGCACATACATAGATGAAGAATAGAGTAGGTTTGATTAGATGAGGTTTTAGATTGTATACACGCTCATTGGTCAAAAAGAGAGAATCAAATAGCAACAATGAGCATGGTTTTGAATTGAGCATAAACCAAGGAGATAAGATATGCCATTTAAGATCAAATGGCCTCAAAGGATGAATAGGCTAAGATGCATAAGAGGCAAATAACAGGGCGGGTGATTTCTCCCCCTTATGTGAAAGCGCAAATGTCATGAGACCTCGAAGAGACATGCTTGGGTCCATATTTTGATATTGGTTCTATTAATGTTGCACACATAGGTATGCATCATACCAAGACATGGTAAGATGACTATCCCCATATGTGATGCACCTCTAAGCTAGATAGCAAGATAAATGAAAGAATATAGTGCAAGAAGTTATTGAATCTAAGTTTTTAGGATCAAGAATACCAAGTTCTCCTCTCAAGTTCACAAACCGGGCTTCATCCAAAGGCTTAGTGAAAATATCCGCCAATTGGTACACTGTCCCCACATGAGTGAGAACAATGTCCCTATTAGCAACATGGTCACGTAGGAAGTGATGGCGAATGCCAATGTGTTTGGTGCGACAATGATGAACCGGGTTATTGGCGATCTTTATTGCACTTTCGTTGTTGCATAGAAGAGGCACCGTACCAAGAGACACACCATAGTATTTCAAGGTTTGCTTCATCCACAACAACTGAGTGCAACAAGATGCCGCGGATATGTATTCGGCTTCGGCGGTGGATAAAGCGGTGGAGTTTTGTTTCTTGGATGACCAACTCACCAATGACCGGCCAATAAATTGGCAAGCCCCGGAGGTAGACTTCCGGTCAACCTTAGCACCGGCCCAATCGGAATCCGAATAGCCAATGAGTTCAAAGGTTGACCCCTTTGGATACCACAGCCCGAGAGTAGGAGTAAGAACAAGGTATCTTAGAATCCGTTTGACCGCCATCAAAATGACTCTCCTTAGGAGCAGATTGGAAACGACCACACATCCCTACACTTAGCATGATATCCGGCCTAGAGGCACAAAGGTAGAGCAAGGATCCTATCATGGAACGGTATACCTTTATATCCACATCCTTCTCACCATCACATGAGCCAAGTTGTCCCTTTACGGGCATGGGTGTCTTCATTGGGTTTGCATTGGTCATGTCGAACTTCTTGAGCATGTCCTTCACATATTTTTCTTGAGAGATGAAGGTGTATTGTGTAAGTTGCCTCACTTGGAAGCCTAGGAAGAACTTCAACTCTCCCATCATGGACATCTCAAATTTTCTAGTCATCAATAGCTCAAAGGGTTTGTTATGATTGGGGTTAGTTCCACCAAATATAATATCATCAACATATATTTGACATATAAATAAGCCACCCCCTTTAACCCGTTTGGTGAAAAGGGTGGAATCGACCATTCCCATGCAAAACTCATCATGTAGTAAGAAATCCCTAAGGAACTCATACCAAGCACGTGGAGCTTGCTTGAGACCGTAGAGTGCCTTATGGAGTAAGTATACATGGTTGGGTCGGCATGGGTCTTCGAAACCCGGGGGATGAGCTACATATGCAGTTTCCTTTAGGGGACCATTCAAAAATGCACTTTTCACATCCATTTGATATAATTTGAAATTGTGGAAAGATGCAAATGCAAGCAAAAGACGAATAGCTTCAAGACTGGCTACCGGCGCAAACGTATCCTCAAAATCCATACCTTCTATTTGGGAAAACCCTTGCGCCACTAACCTTGCTTTATTTCCTATAACAATGCCATTCTCATCTTGCTTGTTCTTGAATACCCATTTGGTCCCAATAACATTGATGCGATGATCCTTGGGTCTCTCAACTAGAGACCATACTTCATTACGAGTGAAACACTCCAATTCTTCTTGCATGGCAATTACCCAATCCGGATCAACCAAGGCTTCATGTACCTTGAGTGGCTCAAAACTAGACACAGAAGCATGGTGTTGACAATAAGTGATAAGTAATGCATGGTGTCTACGAGTTACCACTCCTTTTGAGATGCTACCAAGGACTTGATCTACTTTCATGTCACTTGCCCTTGTAGCAACCTTAATCTTCCGAATGGTTCCTTCATGATCAATGAATTCATCTCTTGCTAGTACTTGATCACAAGGGACCACTTGAGCTTGATCATGAGTTGAGGATGTTTCTTGATCATCATCATGGTCTTGCTCAGTGGGATGAGGACTTTCTTCTTGTTCTTCGGAATGTGACTCATCTTGAGTGGATGATGGTTCTTGAGTTGTACTTGATGGTTCAGCTTGAGTTGAGTTGGCTCCACTTGGGCTGTGCTTGATACTTCTACTTCATCACTTTGATCATCAATATGAACTTATGTGGGCCGGATATGTCCAATGTCCATAAGCTTGATGGCATTAGACGGATCATCATCACCTGCAACACATGGAACAACTTGCTCCACTTGGGAGCCATTATCCTCCAAGAACACCACGTCACAAGATACTTCAATAGCCCCAGTGTCCTTGTTGTAGTATCTATAGGTGTGGGAGTTCTCCGCATAACCAACCAATGTGCCCTCTATGGTTCTAGTTTCAAATTTACTGAGTTTCCCTTTATTGTTCTTAACAAGGCATTTGCATCCAAATACACAAATGTACATGACATTAGGCTTGTTACCTGTGAGAAGCTCGTATGGAGTTTTATTATGGAGGGGGTGGAGAAAGAGCCGGTTGGAGTAGTGGACAACTGTAGAGATGGCTTCTCCCCAAAAGTTGTGGGGTGAGTTGAATTCACTCAACATGGTTCTTGCCATCTCAATGATAGTCAGGTTCTTCCTTTCAACAACACCATTTTGTTGAGGGGTGTACGGAGCTGAAAACTCATTCTTGATGACCTCATCATCAACAAACTCTTGCATAGTGTAGTTCTTGAAATCGGTGCCATTGTCGGTCCTTATTGCCTTGATCTCAGATTCATACATTCGTTGAGCCTTCTTGGCAAAGGTGATGAACTCTCTATGGGTCTCATCTTTAGACTTGAGGAGAAAGACCCAAGAGTATCTTGAGTAATCATCGACAATGACAAGTCCATACTTGCTCCCACCAAGAGTATCATAATGTGATGGCCCAAAGAGATCCAAATGAAGGACCTCCAAAGGCCTAGATATGGTGACGATGCTCTTGATAGGATGTTTCTTCTTGAGTTGCTTTCCTGCTACACATGCACTGCATACACGATCTTTCTCAAAAGAAATGCCGGTTGGTTCAACAATGTGCTCACCCTTTAGGAGTTGTTTAAGATTTCTCATGTTAACATGACCAAGTCGGCGATGCCACAACCAACCTTCGTCATGCTTGGCTGCCATTAGACATGTGGAGGGAGAGGGGCTCTCTTTCGAGAGGTCAACAACGTAAAGGTTGTTCTCCACATATCCAACAAGGACCAATTTGAGATTGTCACTCCTAAATACTTTCACAAAATAATTAGTAAAATATGAATTTTAACCGACATCGGCAAGATGATATATAGAAAGCAAGTTATAGCCAAGGGATTCAACAAGCATGACCGTCTCAAGACACAAGTCCTTAGAGATTGCCACCTTGCCGTACCCAAGTACCTTTCCCTTTGAGTTGTCAACAAAGGTGATGCTTGACTTCTTGTTGATATCCTCAATGAATTGATCAATCACACCTCTTCCTCCGGTCATATGATTGGTGCATCCACTATCAAACACCCATTTTGGACCACCGGAGGAATACCCCTACAAAATCAAGTAGAGGATTTAGGAACACATCGATTAATGGGTTCCTTTGTATTGGCAAGAATATCTTTTGGTACCCAAATTGAGTACCCTCTATAAGCATAACCATTACGAGGGCCAACATAGTTAGCATAAACATCACCATAGTAATCAACAAATAGTTCATAGTGATTGTTAGGTCCCGTGCGGTCACTACTAGTGGCTTTTCCCTTTGAGGCTTTGCCAACATTAGCGACCTTCTTGTTCTTCTCTTGAGCGGGCTTCTCCTTCTTGTAGAAGTTCTTCTTGTAGGGCTTGGGAGTATACCCAAGTCCATGCTTTTGAATGTTTGACCTTGGCTTACTCAAAAGGTCATCCAATCCCATCTTATTCTTGGCGGTGGTGAATCTGGCTAGTTCCTTTGTCAACCTAGCATTTTCCTCAAGAATGGTTGCTTTCTCACAAGCCGATTCATTAGGATGATAGTTGAGACCATATTTGGTCACCAAAGATTCAAGATATGTATTGGTCTCATCATGCAAAGATAGTTCCTCTTGTAAACGAACATGTTCCGCAACAAGCTTAGCATGATCACTAGTAAAGGAGGTGGAGGAACTAGCAACATTTTTATCAATAATGGGATCATTCAGTGATCCAAGAGCCTACTTGTAGGTTTCTTGGAGTAGGTCATGGTTCTCTCCAAGTTTCTTGAGCTCATCCTTAACAAGCTTGTTAGCTCTTTCAAGGTGGTCAAGATCCCTAGTGAGAGAAGCATGAGCAACTTCAAGCTCCTCCTTTGAAGCATTGAGCTCTTGCGTCAATAATTGATCCCTTTCAATAGTTTCAAGGTCCTTAACTTTATCTAGTTCATAAGTTTGTTGACGTCAGAAACCCCCTGGCGGGCAGAGACGGTCAACACGGTAGAGCCGGGAACAACTAGGGCTGCGGCTGGCCCCAGTCCCTCAGAGCGACGGCCCGCAAAGCCTCCTGGTCGCACGTCCGATGCTTATCACAAGGGCGTGCCACCTGACCTATACCTGTTCAGGAAGGTGTGGATGATGCCTCGCTTAGTTTCCTGCAGGGCACACATGTAAACATTAAATACGAGCCTCGATCGGCTCTCAGGTTATCCTGTGAATCGGCTCAAAGAGCCAATCCACCCATGATTCAGACGAGGTGTCCGAATATATGGTGGTCCTGCTTGATCAAGGTAAAGCTAATGAGATCTACGATGATTTAGGGTTTTCACCGCATAATCGGATCATCCTACTCACGATTGGGC
Source organism: Lolium rigidum (assembly GCF_022539505.1). Lineage (NCBI taxonomy): Eukaryota > Viridiplantae > Streptophyta > Magnoliopsida > Poales > Poaceae > Lolium > Lolium rigidum. The sequence continues at coordinate 227,833,919 of NC_061513.1, read as the reverse complement.
CTCGCACTCGCGCACGGTGACCGTAAGCCGATCCTAGACAGGGCCTAAAAAACAACACGAGGTTGATCCCCGGAACATCCTTTCTAGGGCTAGCAAACGCCACCCTACACGCCGCTGGATCCTCCAACCCTTTGTAAGGCCTAACTATTGCGGATGTTAAACTAATCCTTGATGAAACAAGGAGCAAGCGTAACGGATCAGATCTACTAAACTATGATCAAGCGGGGTGCCGCCCCTACACCTAAGATAGGTGTAGGGGCGGCTAGACATGCAAGGGTTGCACTACGATAGCATATGATACGAAGAACAATGCTAACCCTAACATGTCTAAGATAACTACGTTGCTCGCCATCAAAAAGGCTTCAGCACGAGCAACGCATCAACAACGTGGGCAGGCTTGTGCTGCCTAGATCGCAAGATGCGATCTAGGCAGCATGGTGCTTACCGGAGAAACCCTCGAGATGAAGGAGTTGGCGATGCGCCGAGATTTGTTTGTGGTTGAACGTTGGTTGTTGTTTATTCCATAAACCCTAGGTACATATTTATAGTCCAAGGGACTTTCTAATGTGGGCGTGCACTAAACCGTGCACGGGTAAAACTCTATCTCCTAAACCGACACGTAAACTAATATGTTACAGATACAAGGGCAAACTAGCCCAAACTTTGCATGTAAGGCCGATTCACGCATTTCTTCCATCTATATATTCTTCAAGTCCATCTTGATCGCGGCCCACCTCTAACTCGGTCAAATTCTGGTGATAACACATGCCCCCTGGTTTTGGAAATGACATTTCCAAAATCATTATGCTTCCTTTCGTCGGGTCATGTCGTGGCAGAACCGTTGCAGTATCCGTCATCATGATGCCCTGCCTTCTCAACTTCTCCGCGTGACCTGGCAGTTTTTTTTTTTTTTTAGGCACCACTTCCTCGAAAACTGCTGTGGCATTGAACTTCCACTATATCCCCTTTTATTTAACCGCTCCGCACAGTTTATTCCTGCATCTTCTTCGCATTAGCACTCCAAAAGCCCTCCTGCGCCACCATGTCCTCTTCCTCCTCTGCTTCATCGGATCTTTCCACCCGGTCCTCTTCGTCTCGCGAGCCGACGCCGGAGCCGAACCCGGCGGAGGTCCACGCAGCCAACATCCGCCGCGCCATTGAGGCCGGGGAGGAGTCTAGCCATGACTTCTCCCTCTGGTCAGAGGACGACAAGTCCCTGACCGACGGGGAAAGCGACCTCCGCTTCCTCGCCGATGGGACAACGGAGGAGGAGAGCGACGACGATCGCTTCTCCTGTGACTTCACCTCTTCCCGAGGAGGAGGAGGAGGAAGAAGAGGAGGAGGAGGAGGACGACACCTCCTCCGACGAGCCTCCGGCCAAGTGGTTCTGCCCTTGGCCGGGAAACCTCAGCGACTTCGACAGTGACGACGACGACGCTGACGAAGAAGACGAGGACAATGAGGGCCCGGTCGGCGGCCATTGGAGCGACGACGAGCCCGCCGGGAGTAGCGCCGACAGCGGCGACGACGGCGACGGCGAGGGCAGCGACGACCCGTAGATAGGACATCTAGCATAGGACCAGTAGCAGTAGATGGGGCCATGTATCCCCTAGTACTTCCTTTTGAGAGCAATCAGCTCCTTATGTAAGAAATCTATCAATGAAGAACTTTCCCCAATCTGATTTTGCCGATTCCTTTTAGCTTATCTTAGCCGATTTCCCCTCATACTTATCTTGCCGATTTGTCCCCTTTGCCAATGCGTAACGAGCCGATAGCAACGCATCGGTCCTTCGACATTTACCCTTCCATTCTTCAACTGATGATTCTCTTTCCGGTAGATACTGTGGGATTTCCAAGAGAGCCCTTAAATTTCTCCCACCGGTTTCAGCGATCCTTTTTAGCGAGCGCCCATCATTTTGTGAAGAAGGTTGCAACGAAGATCAGCCGATGGTACCCCAATCGGTTCCTCAATAGAGCATCTACCAGGCCTGTTGCCCCCCGAGTCTCAGCCAAGGCAAAACAGAGACGAGGATACGCAAATTAGCTGTATGGACCTGGGCTTGATTATGTCTGAGGGAGCTTCTTATGCAGAGCCAGCCGATTTGAACATAAATCGGCTTCCCAGAGCAGAGAGCCTTCAAGGTGAGCTGCCCCCCGAGTTTCTTCAGTCCGCTTCTAGCGCCTTGCTGGTCAGATCGACTCCTTTCCTTTGGCGGATCTAATGTAATCCATCCTTGACCTGATCTGCACGTCCAGACTGCTCTTGGCATTGTTCTTGAAGAGAGGATCCGAGCCCTTAAACTACTCCATTGAGGAGTTCTTCCATTAAAATCTCCCTTCGTGCTCCATTGACCCTCTGATCGTAACAGTTATTCCTCTTGAGTCGATGGCCACGCATCGGCTTTCATATCCTTAAGTCGATGTCTGCTGCATCGGCTGTGCTCAAAATTTTTCGAATTTTTACGGCCGATTTATGCATCAGCCCCCATATTTTAATACCCATCACCAAAGGATGAGACACTTCTACTGCATATCCTCGTGTTTTATCCACCTGGGTGCCCCCCCCAAGCCGATTCTGTCAAGAGATTTGATGGTATCGGCTCCGTTGGATAACATGTTGAACCCAGGCACAATGGATGGTGAGGATAATTTTGGCCGATTGCTGGAATCAGCCTCCACATTGCTTGCTCGGTGAAGGTTTTGTAATGTCCCTTCATAAATCTTTTGGGGCCGATCACAAGGATCAGCCTCGCCACGTTTGCTTATTGACGTGCTCTTGCTACTCGTTCAGGCCGGTAGATAAAACCAGCCCAATCTCTGACTTTATCATGTTGGTGCGCTTGCTGTCGTTCACCTTGAGTGCATCGTGTAATCGTGGAGCACTAAGCTTCGTCGGAAGAACGAGCACCATGTTTGTGCCAGCCGATGTTTCATCATCGGCTTTCCTTTGCTTGGGGCGCCACTCCATTTTCCGTGGACGACCCTCTTCATCCAGGGCTCGCTGGATCTTCGCAGCCAGATCAGGCCTTGCCTTCCTCAATGTATGCAAGTATAACCTCTCGGCTTCCTCCAGGCCGCGCAATCGCTAAACCCTGCGTTTCTGGGAACGGCTGAGTCCGTCAGGGCACCACCTTGGCCGGTGGTACCTGTCTTCTTCTTCTTCTTGTCCCTCGTTTTCTGAATCCTCGAGATCTTCCCATCGAGGGGACTCAACGCGTTTGCTTTGTGGCGGGAGAGGCCCTAAGCGCTCGAACACGGACACGTTGGCTGCCTCCTTCTTCTTCCGGTTGCATTCTGGGCAATTGCCGATTGTTGGCAATCGGCTCATTCCTGAATCCCAGCAGTGCCTGAAGAAGGGACAATCCCAGTGCCTGTCCTCGTCGTCTCGCTCCATTGCCTTTTCCTTGGCACAACGCTCGTGCTCCTCCTCATCGCGATTATGTCGACGATGTTTTCTGGCCTCTCTAGCCAGACGATCTCTTTCATCATCATCGCTGGACCGTCGGCGTTGGTCATACTGACTCACATACTTGTTGAGGAGGTGATCAGAGAGAGGTCGCTGATATCTTATGTTCTTCACTTCTCCCTCTGTTACGTAGCGCTTGCCATCTTGGCGGAGCCGATCGCGTGGAGCGGCTTCCTCTGCATCTTTGCTATGAGAGCAGCTGCCCTCATCTCCATCCTTGCCAGCGTGGTGTCCAGATCCTACCATGTTGATGCTGAACGAAGACCCTGGCTGGCAACCTTCATGGTAAGAATACTCCACCATGTTAACGGCGGGGAAGGGGTGTGTGTCGACCTTCATGGCGTACTGGTTGAAAATTAACCGTCCGTTTTCTATCGCCATTTGGATCTGCTGCCGCCACACCCTGCAGTCGTTGGTGGTGTGGGTGAACGTGTTATGCCACTTGCAGTATGGCTTTCCGTTCAGCTCTTGCACCGTGGGGAACTTGTGGCCTTCGGGTACCTTTATATGCTTCTCCGTGAGTAAGAGATCAAAAATCTGCTCCGTCTTGGTCACGTCGAAGTCGAACCCTTTTGGAGGGCCTTGTGGCTTCACCCATTTGCAGGTCACGGGGCCCGTCGCTCGAGTCCATTCAGCCACTTGCTATCTCCCGATCTCCCGCAGCACCTTCATCCTCGTCCGCCTCAACCAGGGTCACCGCACGCTTGAATTTGTCCCGGTAAACATCCGGGTGGCGCTGCTCATATGCTGACAGCCTACGCACCATGTGCGCCAATGAAGGGTAGTACGCTTGGGAGGCCACGTCCTTAATCGATGATGAGAGACCCACCACCGCCAACTCGACTGCTTCTTTTTCACTTATATGAGCCGAAAAGCATCGGTTCCTAATGGTCCTGAAGCGCTGGACGTATTCTGACACTATCTCCCCGCGCTTCTGTCGTACTTGCGCTAGATCGGCAATACCAACATCGGAAGCCTCTGAGTGATACTGCTCATGGAACTGTTCTTCCAACTGCTTCCAAGTCCGAATGGAGTTTGGTGGCAGCGATGTGTACCACCCGAAAGCCGATCCTGTGAGGGACTGTACGAAGAACCTCACACGCAACTCGTCTGATGCTGAGATCGTGCCCAGCTGTGCCAAATATCGGCTCACATGCTCGATGGAGCTGGAACCATCTGATCCACTAAACTTTGTGAAGTCCGGGAGCCGATATTTGGGTGGTAGCGGGATCAGTTCGTAGTCGTTGGGGTACGGCTTGGTGTAGCCGAACGTCTTCCTTTTCGGCATCATGCCAAACTGATCCTTCAGGATTGCACAAATCTGATCCGCTGTGATGGCTGAAGGTGTCGAACCCTGAAGATTCGCCGGGGTGGCATACTTAACCAGCCATGCTTGCTTTTCCGGTTCTGAGCCAACTGCAGGAGCTGGGCTCTGGAGGTTTGTCGGAGTGGCGTACTTAGCTAGCCACGATTGCTTCTCGGGATCGGCTCCCGACGTTCCTCCTGCCGTTCCAGAGGCCCCCGATATTGCAGCCTGGTTCGAGAGTGCCCGGGTGTTGCGGTCCGGTACGTACGCGCACGCGTATCCGTGCGGGATCTCCTTGGGTGCCTCGGGTAGGAATTGGTAGTCACTAGGATCACCACCAATCTTGTAGACGACGTATGCCGATGAGTTCGGCAGTTCCGGTGCTGCCCATGCGAACGGGCTGGGGCTGGAGCGGCATCTCTCACTTGAAAGTCCCCGAGCTGGTCCCGATGGAGAATACCGGTGGCTCATGATTTCCTAGACGACGCGCGAGCGACACGCTCCAAAGTGTTCACCGAGGCTCTCGGAGTGGCGGTGCAGCGATTGAGCCACCATGTAGTTGATCTCCTGCCGCAGCGACCTGGTGCGTTCTTCTGACGGGCGGACAGGTCCACTCCATCGAGTGCGCCTTCAGGTGTGAAACCCTTCCACCTGACGCCATGGGAGCGGGTTCGGTGGAAAGAGCCGATGAGTTCGGCTTCGAGGACTGCCTTGATTTCGTCATGCTTCTTCTTGAGCTCATCAGGCAGATCCTCGTACTTGACCGGAATGCTTTCCGCCATCTCGGATGCAGACGACGATGTCGTGGATGTCGAAGGTTGTCCCACCGGGCGTGCCAGAATGTGTTGACGTCAGAAACCCCCTGGCGGACAGAGACGGTCAACACGGTAGAGCCGGGAACAACTAGGGCTGCGGCTGGCCCCAGTCCCTCAGAGCGACGGCCCGCAAAGCCTCCTGGTCGCACGTCCGATGCTTATCACAAGGGCGTGCCACCTGACCTATACCTGGTCAGGAAGGTGTGGATGATGCCTCGCTTAGTTTCATGCAGGGCACACACGTAAACATTAAATACGAGCCTCGATCGGCTCTCAGGTATCCACCCATGATTCAGACGAGGTGTCCGAATATATGGTGGTCCTGCTTGATCAAGGTAAAGCTAATGAGATCTACGACGATTTAGGGTTTTCACCGCATAATCGGATCATCCTACTCACGATTGGGCCTCGCACTCGCGCACGGTGACCGTAAGCCGATCCTAGACAGGGCCTAAAAACCAACACGAGGTTGATCCCCGGAACATCCTTTCTAGGGCTAGCAAACGCCACCCTACACGCCGCTGGATCCTCCAACCCTTTGTAAGGCCTAACTATTGCGGATGTTAAACTAATCCTTGATGAAACAAGGAGCAACCGTAACGGATCAGATCTACTAAACTATGATCAAGCGGGGTGCCGCCCCTACACCTAAGATAGGTGTAGGGGCGGCTAGACATGCAAGGGTTGCACTACGATAGCATATGATACGAAGAACAATGCTAACCCTAACATGTCTAAGATAACTACGTTGCTCGCCATCAAAAAGGCTTCAACACGAGCAACGCATGAACAACGTGGGCAGGCTTGTGCTGCCTAGATCGCAAGATGCGATCTAGGCAGCATGGTGCTTACCGGAGAAACCCTCGAGATGAAGGAGTTGGCGATGCGCCGAGATTTGTTTGTGGTTGAACATTGGTTGTTGTTTATTCCATAAACCCTAGGTACATATTTATAGTCCAAGGGACTTTCTAATGTGGGCGTGCACTAAACCGTGCACGGGTAAAACTCTATCTCCTAAACCGACAGGTAAACTAATATGTTACAGATACAAGGGCAAACTAGCCCAAACTTTGCATGTAAGGCCGATTCACGCATTTCTTCCATCTATATATTCTTCAAGTCCATCTTGATCGCGGCCCACCTCTAACTCGGTCAAATTCTGGTGATAACAAAGTTTCAATTTGTTGCTTAAGGCCTTGAGATATGCACCTTTCGGTTTTAGCTCTTGTCTTAGGAGATTGAATCTCCGTTCCTTATCATTCAAATGATATTCTAATTCCTCAATGGACTCGTCCTTTTCTTTGAGGGAGTCCATCAAGAAATAAAACTTGACAAGAGCATTACCCCGAAGAGTGCATCTTACGTTGTAAAGTTCTTTAAGCATAGCTAACTCTTATTGATTTTCAGTTTCATCATCATCATCAAGAATACTAGATAGGGAGGGTGGAGATTCCATCACCTTTGTTTCTCTTGCCATTAGACAAGAGTCGACGACCGTAGAGGAGGAAGAGTCATCATCATGAGTTGTCCTTGCCATGAAGGAAGAACCAACATCGTTCTCCGTGGAGTAATCCTTGGAGTAGTCATATGTGAAGAGTGACCCGGGTTTGGAGAAAGCCAAACCAGCCACTCCGGCCTCCTTCTCCTCATCTTCTTCTTCTTCATCGGAAGTGTACTCAGCCCCAACAAAGGCTCTTTCCTTGTTCTTCTTGTAACGATCATTGATTTGGTTTGGCTTCAATCTTGGTTTGACTCCCTTGACGAACTTTGGCTTGTCTACCCTTTTATCATAAGGGCACTCATTTGCAAAGTGACTATCTTCATCACAGTTGTAGCGCTTTCTCTTATTCTTCTTCTTTTCATTGAAGAATATTGGAAGCTTCGTCTTGTACTTCTTGGCAAAGAAGGCAAAGTCGGTTGCGATGTCACTAGTTGATGTCATCTCTTCATCCTCTTCAATTTCATAGTCTTCTTCTCTTTCATAATCAGCTCTAGCCTTCAAGGCAAGGTTGTGTGAGGCTTCATCAACACAGTTCATTGCCATGAGCCTTTCTCCTGTCTTGGCCATTTTCTCATTGGCGGCCACATAGCAGACTAGATCATCTGCGTTCAGATCAGCACTCTTGGTGATGATTTGCAAGTTGAGTGCTAGATTGGTGTCCTTTTGCTTGACTGCAATCATGGCGATGACCTTGGACTTTATGAATGCTTCATTCATCTCAAAACCATCATTGTATTTCTCACATCCAAGGCCCTTGACCTTCACTCTTAGAGCACCAAGCCTTCCATAGGCATCAGCCACGGATTCTCCTTGTCTAATCATGAACATGGTTGCCTCAGTCTTTGCTGACTCATAGAGAGCTGATTGGATCAGATCGGTTCCCTCTTGGAGTACTACGATCCGATCCCACAACTCTTTAGCGGAGTCAATGTCATTTACTTGATCAAGGAGCTTGCGGTTGATGCCACTTCTAATCTTGTCACGTGCAGAGGCATTGAGTTGACGGTTGTAGAATTCGGTGGAGGTCAACCGAACGGGATCTTGTGGCTTCCGGTATCCATCAACAATGATCTCCCACAACTCCGCACTGCAGCTGCGAATATGAGATTCCATAGAAGATTTCCAAAAAGGAAAGTGAGTTCCATCAAAATGGGGAACATTCCCACTATGGTTTATATGAGGCATGGGTGAAGTGTTTTTTGGGATAGTCATGATTGACTTGATGGAAACTTTCTAGAGGAACTGAAGTCCCACTAGCGGTTCCACTAGTCAGGTTCTTAAGCATGGCAGTCATTTGTGCCATTTGGCTTTGGACTTCATCCTCCTTTCGGCATCATATGCCAAGAATCTGGATTTCATCTCCCTAACCGAAAGGTTAGAGTCTTCATCCAGACCCTCGAATAGTTTATCCATCCCACTCTTAAGGCTATGAAGCCCTTAAAAACAGTCCAGGCTCTGATACCAATTGAAAGTTCAAAGATGGTAAACCTAGAGGGGGTGAATAGGTTTCTACAGATTTTAATTCTTTCTTTGCAATATTAGGCTTTGCGGAATATAAAGGTGAGCCTAATGCAAACTAGGTGAGACAACCTATATGAGGATACAAGGAACTTGAGCACGAAGGCTCTCACAGACAGTTATATCACAAGTAAGGAGTTCGGTTAGAGATAACCGATAGCACGCGGAGACGAGGGTTTATTCCCGTGTTCCCTTCCTTTGCAAGAAGGTACACCACGTTTGGAGGGGTGGAGGTCCCAGGAAGGATTCCCCACGCCACGAAGGCTCACCATATTCTCCGGAGCCTATCCCACGAAGGAATAGCTCACTCACTTCCCCGACGCGAAAACCCTAAAAAGATAAGCCACGGGACGAGAAAAGTTACGCAGCCGCCGCCATCGCGAAGCCAAGTTCGGGGGACAGAAGTCTCTGTTCCGGCACGCCGCCAGGACGGGGAATTGCCCCCGGAAGCCATCTCCATCGACACCACCGCCATCTTCATCGCCGCTGCTTGTCTCCCATGATGAGGAGGGAGTAGTTCTCCCCGAGGCTGAGGGCTTTACCGGTAGCTATGTGGTTCATCTCTCTCTCCCATGTACTTCAATACAATGATCTCATGAGCTGCCTTACATGATTGAGATCCATATGATGAGCTTTGTAATCTAGATGTCGTTATGCTATTCAAGTGGATTTTACTTATGTGATCTCCGGAGACTCCTTGTCCCACGTGTGTAAAGGTGACGAGTGTGTGCACCGTGTGGGTCTCTTAGGCTATATTTCACGGAATACTTGTTCACTGGGTTATGATTTGAGTTGGATGTCTCTATGAAATTGTGGTGTGTTAGTACCTCCTATGAATGCTCACAGTGACAGCGTGGGGTGTTTATTAGTACTTGGGAATACATCTTTAAGGTTTGCTTTTGCAGCCCTACACGGTGAATTAGTGTTCGTTATCCCGCCAGAGAGTAATTCAGAATAGTATGGTGAAGTGCTTATTTATATTCAATTATGATTGCAATGTTGAGAGTGTCCACTAGTGAAAGTATGATCCCTAGGCCTTGTTTCCAAATACTGCAAACATCGCCTGTTTACTGTTTTACTGCATCTTTACTTCCTGCAATATTACCACCATCTATACCACATGTGTTTTACTATCTCTTCGCCGAACTAGTGCACCTATACATCTGACAAGTGTATTAGGTGTGTTGGGGACACAAGAAACTTCTTGTATCTTAATTGCAGGGTTGCTTGAGAGGGATATCTCTAACCTCTACCTCCCTGAGTTAGATAAACCTTGGGTGATTCACTTAAGGGAAACTTGCTGCTGTTGTACAAACCTCTGCTCTTTGAGGCCCAACACTGTCTACAGGAATAGAAGCGTGCGTAGACATCAAGCTATTTTATGGCGCCGTTGCCGGGGAGGTAAGGTAAAAGGTATTCACATCCTCCGACTACTAAGCTATTTCCTAGCACTGTTGCCGGTGTGTGAGTGCTCGAAGATATCTCCTTTAGATTCTGCAATTTTATCTTTTTGTCTCTTGTTTTTATTTTCACTAGTTAGGCTTAATGGAAAACAACAAAAATATTAGAGATCTTTATAGTATTTATCTTGAGTTAGGACATGAGGTGTTTGAAGAGAAAATTAAAAAACCTATGGAACTTCATATGCATGCTAATGGCAATGTTATTAGTATGAATGCTTTGAACACCATTGTTGCTAATGCTATGGAAAATTCTAAGCTTGGGGAAGCTGCTTTTGAGGAGCATGATATTTTTAGTCCCCCAAGCATGGAGGAGAGAATTTACTTTGATGATACTTTACCTCCTATATATGATGATTACAATGATGAATATGATATTTTCAGTCCACCTACTATTGAGGAGAAGATTAATTATGATTACAATATGCCTCCTATATATGATGATGATGGTGATGAGAATAATAATGATAGCTATCTTATTGAATTTGCTCCCACTACAATTAATAGTAATGACTATGCTTATGTGGAGAGTAATAATTTTATGCATGTGGCTCATGATAAGAATGTTTCATGTGATAGTTATATTGTGGATTTCATAAATGATGCTACTGAAAGTTATTATGAGAGAGGGAAACATGGTTATATGCATCTTAATAATATTAAGTTTCCCCTCTTTATGTTGAGAATTTTGAAGTTACTCGTGTGTTTATCTTCCTATGCTTGTCACTTTGTTCTTGATGAATTTATTTGTGTACAAGATTCTTATGCATAGGAAGTGGGTTAGGCTTAAAAGTGTTTCTTATTTGCTTTTGATGCTCTCTCTTGCTTCAACTCTTATTACTTGCGCGAGCATCATTAAAATCACTGAGCCCATCTTAATGGCTATAAAGAAAGCACTTCTTGGGAGATAACCCATGTTTTTATTTTACTTCTGCACTTTTGTTTTATATTTGAGTCTTGGAAGTTGTTACTACTGTAGAAACCTCTCCTTATCTTTATTTTATTGCATTGTTGTGCCAAGTAAAGTCTTTGATAGTAGGGTTGATACTAGATTTGGATTACTGCGCAGAAACAGATTTCTTACTGTCACGAAATTGAGCAGCCCCATCTGTAGGTAACTCAGAAAAATCTGCCAATTTACGTGCGTGATCCTCTGATATGTACGAAACTTTCATTCAATTTGAGCTTTTTCATCTGAGCAAGTTAAGTGCCACTAAAAAATTCGTCTTTACGGACTGTTCTGTTTTGACAGATTCTGCCTTTTATTTCGCATTGCCTCTTTTGCTATGTTGAATGGATTTGTTTGTTCCATTAACTTTCAGTAGCTTTGGGAAATGTCCAGAAGTGTTAAGAATGATTGTGTTACCTCTGAACATGTGAATTTTTGATTATGCACTAACCCTCTAATGAGTTTGTTTTGAGTTTTGTGTGGAGGAAGTTTTCAAGGATCAAGAGAGGAGGATGATACAATATGATCAAGAAGAATGAAAAGTCTAAGCTTGGGGATGCCCCCATGGTTCATCCCTGCATATTTCAAGAAGACTCAAGCATCTAAGCTTGGGGATGCCCAAGGCATCCCCTTCTTCATCGACAACTTATCAGGTCACCTCTAGTGAAACTATATTTTTATTCCGTCACATCTTATGTGCTTTACTTGGAGCGTCTGTGTGCTTTTATTTTCGTTTTGTTATTTTCATTCTCTGAATAAATTCATGCTTATGTGGGAGAGAGACACGCTCCGCTGTTTCATATGAACACTGGTGTTCTTAGTTCTATCTTTAATGTTCATGGCGGAGTTGAAAACCGCTTCGTTAATTGTTATATGGTTGGAAACAGAAAATGCTTCATGTGGTAATTGGTATATTGTCTTGAATAATTTGATACTTGGCAATTGTTGTGCTCAAATAGATCATGTTTAAGCTCTTGCATCATGTACTTTGCACCTATTAATGAAGAACTACCATAGAGCTTGTTGAAATTTGGTTTGCATGATTGGTCTCTCTAAAGTCTAGATATTTTCCGGTGAAGTGTTTGAACAACAAGGAAGACAGTGTAGAGTCTTATAATGCTTGCAATATGTTCTTATGTAAGTTTTGCTGTACCGGTTCATACTTGTGTTTGCTTCAAACAACCTTGCTAGCCAAAGCCTTGTACTGAAAGGGATTTCTTCTCGTGCATCCAAAACCTTGAGCCAAAACCTATGCCATTTGTGTCCACCATACCTACCTACTATGTGGTATTTCTCTGCCATTCCAAAGTAAATTACTTGAGTGCTACCTTTAAAATTTCATTCCTTGTCTTTGCAATACATGGCTCATGGGAAATAGCTTAAAAACTATCGTGGTATTGAATATGTTGCTATGTATCTTATTTCTTATAAGTTGCTTGTTGAGCGGTAACCATGTTTCTGGGGACGCCATCAACTATTACACTTTTGTTGAATATCATGTGAGTTGATATGCATGTTCGTCTTGTCTGAAGTAAGGGTGATTTATCATGATCAAATGGTTTGAGTATGCATATTGTTAGAGAAGAACATTGGGCCGCTAACCGAAGCCATGTATCATGGTGGAAGTTTCAGTTTGGACATTAATCCTCAATCTCTTATGAGAATATTATCTGTTGTTGAATGCTTATGCATTAAAGAGGAGTCCATTATCTGTTTTCTATGTTGTCCCGGTGTGGATGTCCTTAGTTGAGATCTATCAAAAACGAGAAATCAAATGCGATCTATCTCCTTGGACCTTTGTACAGGCGGCATAGAGGTACCCCTTTGTGACACTTGGTTGAAACATATGTAATGCAATGATAATCCATGGAAATCCAAGCTAATTAGGACAAGGTGCGAGCACTATTGGTATTCTATGCATGAGGCTTGCAACTTATAGGATGTCTTATGCATAACACATATGAATTATTACTACCGTTGACAAAATTGTTTCTATGTTTTCAAAATAAAAGCTCTAGCACAAAAATAGTAATCCATGCTTCCCTCTACGAAGGGCCTTTCTTTTACTTTATGTTGAGTCAGTTTACCTACTTCCTTCTATCTTAGAAGCAAACACTTGTGTCAACTGTGTGCATTGATTCTTACATGTTTACTTATTGCACTTGTTATATTGCTTTATGTTGACAACTATCCATGAGATATACATGTTACAAGTTGAAAGCAATTGCTGAAACTTAATCATCCTTTGTGTTGCTTCAATGCCTTTTACTTTGAATCTATTGCTTTATGAGTTAACACTTATGCAAGACTTATTGATGCTTGTCTTGAAAGTACTATTCATGAAAAGTCTTTGCCATATAATTCAGTTGTTTAATCATTATCTTTACCATTGCTTTGAATCACTTCATTCATCTCATATGCTTTACAATAGTATTGATCAAGATCATGTTGGTAGCATGTCACTTAAGAAATTATCCTTGTTATCGTTTACCTACTCGAGGGCGAGTAGGAACTAAGCTTGGGGATGCTTGATACGTCTCCAACGTATCTATAATTTCTTATGTTCCATGCTAGTTTTATGACAATACCTACATGTTTTATTCATACTTTATATCGTTTTGATGCATTTTCCGGAACTAACCTATTAACAAGATGCCGAAGTGCCAGTTCCTGTTTTCTGCTGTTTTTGGTTTCAGAAATCTTACACAGGAAATATTCTCGGAATTGGACGAAATTAATGCCCACGATCTTATATTTCACGGAAGGTTACAGAGCACCGAAGAGGGCCCAGAGGGGGGCCAAGGGGGACCCACACCATAGGGGGGCGCGGGTCCCACCCTGGCCGCGCCACCTGGTGGGGAGCCCACCTCGGGACTCCATCGACTCTGCCCTTCCGCCTATAAAGTCTCCCCGACGCGAAAACCCTAAAAGATAAGCCACGGGACAAGAAAAGTTACGCAGCCGCCGCCATCGCGAAGCCAAGTTCGGGGGACAGAAGTCTCTATTCCGGCACGCCGCCGGGACGGGGAATTGCCCCCGGAAGCCATCTCCATCGACACCACCGCCATCTTCATCGCCGCTACTGTCTCCCATGATGAGGAGGGAGTAGTTCTCCCCCGAGGATGAGGGCTTTACCGGTATCTATGTGGTTCATCTCTCTCTCCCATGTACTTCAATACAATGATCTCATGAGCTGCCTTACATGATTGAGATCCATATGATGAGCTTTGTAATCTAGATGTCGTTATGCTATTCAAGTGGATTTTACTTATGTGATCTCCGGAGACTCCTTGTCCCACGTGTGTAAAGGTGACAGTGTGTGCACCGTGTGGGTCTCTTAGGCTATATTTCACATAATACTTGTTCACTGGGTTATGATTTGAGTTGGATGTCTCTATGAAATTGTGGTGTGTTAGTACCTCCTATGAATGCTCACAGTGACAGCGTTGGGTGTTTATTAGTACTTGGGAATACATCTTTAAGGTTTGCTTTTGCAGCCCTACACGGTGAATTAGTGTTCGTTATCCCGCCAGAGAGTAATTCAGAATAGTATGATGAAGTGCTTATTTATATTCAATTATGATTGCAATGTTGAGAGTGTCCACTAGTGAAAGTATGATCCCTAGGCCTTGTTTCCAAATACTGCAAACATCGCTCGTTTCACTGTTTTACTGCATCTTTACTTCCTGCAATATTACCACCATCTATACCACCTGTGTTTTACTATCTCTTCGCCGAACTAGTGCACCTATACGTTTGACAAGTGTATTAGGTGTGTTGGGGACACAAGAGACTTCTTGTATCTTAATTACAGGGTTGCTTGAGAGGGATATCTCTGACCTCTACCTCCCTGAGTTCGATAAACCTTGGGTGATTCACTTAAGGGAAACTTGCTGCTGTTCTACAAACCTCTGCTCTTGGAGGCCCAACACTGTCTACAGGAATAGAAGCGTGCGTAGACATCAAGCTATTTTCTTATCTTTTTGTTTCTTGTTTTTATTTTCACTAGTTAGGCATAATGGAAAACAACAAAAAATTTAGTGAGCTTTTTAATCTTTTTCCTGAGTTGAGACATGGACTGTTTGATGCGAAAATTTAAAAACCTATGGAACCTTATTTGCATGCTAGTAGCAATGTTATTAGTATGAACGCAATTACTGCTAATGCTATGGAAAAGTCTAAGCTTGGGGAAGCTAGTTTTTATGATATTTGTAGCTTTCCAGCTTTAGGGGAGAAAATTTGCTCTGATAATACTTTATCTCCCATATGTGATGAATATAATGATGCTTGTGATATTTTAAATCCACCTACTGAAAATATTCCTTTCAAAATACCTATGAAAATTATTGAACTTGTTGTGGATAATCGCTATGAAGGGGATGGAACTGTTCATCCTGGAGATCATTTACTATTTCTACATGAATTATGCGGGTTATTCAAGTGTGCAGGTATTTCTATGGATGAAGTTAGGAAGAAATTATTCTCTATGTCGTTGTCTGGTAAAGCGGCGCATTGGTATAAACTGCTGAAGGATGGGCATTCTCTTGATTGGAAGGATATTGTGCCTCTATTTTATTCTAAATTCTATCCTTCAAGTGAAATTCAGAAAGACCGAAAACCGCATATATAATTTCTGGCCTCATGATGAAGAGAGTATTGCCCAAGCATGGGGAGATTGAAGTCTTTAATGCTCAAATGCCCCATTCATGAGCTTCCTGGTAATATCATCATTGATAATTTCTATGCAAGACTTTCTTTTCAAGATAAAACCTTGTTGGATACTACTTGTTCTGGATCATTCACGCGCAATAAAGAAGGGTTTAAATGGGATCTTCTTGAAAGAATTCAAGGTAATACTGAAGATTGGGAGAACGACAAAGGTAAAGAATCAGGTATAAACTATGAATATGAATGCATTAAGTTTTTCATTGAAACTGTTGATTTTCAAGAGCTTAGTGCTAAATATGGTCTTGATCCTCAAACTATGATCGATTGCTATAGAACCTTTGCTTCTCATATTAATGTTCCTAAAGAAAATTGGTACATGTATCATGAACCTTTTAAAGACACTTGTATGGAAAATGAAATTGTTGTTAATGATTGCAATAAACATGCCCAAACTTCTGAAAATACTATTTCTTATAAGCATGTTAATTTTTGTGGAATGCATAGACCTTGTGGAATTAATCAAATCGAAGATGAATATTGTATCCATCATAGGAATGAGAAAACTAGAAAGTGGTTTAGGGCTCTAGATGATCTTAGTGAAAAAGTTTGTGCCCTCTATCCTTTTATTTGTGAACTTTGCCATAGAGTGGGTCATTTTAATTTTCAATGCTCCTCCAATGATAATTCGAACCCCATGAGTGCTGCAAATTTGTATTGTGATGATGAAATCCTTCCTAATCAGCATGATGAACTTACTTTATTTTTGGGGTGTGAAGAGTTATCAAGAAAATTTTCTTTGTTACATATGAGTGATCTTGATATTAATAGTGTCCTGCATGGGTGTCTTTCTTATTGCATTAATAATTGCCAAAATATGATAGGACCGTTGTGTGTTTCGAACTTATTAATGAAAAGGAGGAATCCTCCCAAGTTTCTTCTATTGTTTCTGGAAATAAAGCAGGGTATGTGGAGAAGCCTCCCTTCAAGCCTCTTCCTCCTAAAGAAGGGAATGAGGAGAAGGAAAAGAAGAAGAAGGAAACGAAGAAGAGGAAGAAGAGGGGGAATAAGAAGAAAGAGGTAACTGCATATCCCCGCGTGTATGAGATAACGATAGGTAACCACAAGTATGTTGCTCCTAATGATTATTATGATAATGAATCTGAGCACAATGATCTTCCTATGCCCTTTACCCATATTAGTGATCATGATTTGGAAGAGCACACTACCTTTGATATTGGAAATCTCTTTGGTACTGATTATGAAAGTAATGATGTTAGCACTATTCATGTTCCCTCAAACTTTGATATTGAAAGCTCTAAGCTTGGGGATGTTGTGCTTGAAGATCCTATATTTGAGACCTTTACTTTTAGTGAGAATGATGATATTATATATTCTAGTTTAGATAATCTTTATAGAGATGGATATGACACATGTTATAATTATACTTATGAATCTTGTCATAGTTATGATGGGATTGCCAAAAACCATTCCCTTAGTATGCAACTTGTTTACCGTGTTCAAATTCTTGATAATGATCCTGCTCCAATTACTATTAATGAGAAGAGTTTTTCTTATGCCAAAAATAATGATACTTTTATGCACATGAACCATGATAAGAATGTTTTAAGTGATGGATATATTGTGGATTTCATCAATGATGCTACTGAAAGTTATTATGAGAGAGGGAAACATGGTTATATGCATCTTAATAATATTAAGTTTCCCCTCTTTATGTTGAGAATTTTGAAGTTACTCGTGTTTTATCTTCCTATGCTTGTCACTTTGTTCTTCATGAATTTATTTGTGTACAAGATTCTTATGCATAGGAAGTGGGTTAGGCTTAAATGTTTTTTGAATTTGCTTCTTGATGCTCTCTTTTGCTTCAATTCTTATTTCTTGCGAGAGCATCATTAAAATTACCGAGCCCATCTTAATGGCTATAAAGAAAGCACTTCTTGGGAGATAACCCATGTTTTTATTTTCTTGCTACTGTTTTGTTGTGTCTTGGAAGTTGTTACTACTGTAGCAACCTCTCCTTATCTATATTTTATTGCATTGTTGTGCCAAGTAAAGTCTTTGATAGTAGGGTTGATACTAGATTTGGATTACTGCGCAGAAACAGATTTCTTACTGTCACGAAATTGAGCAGCCCGGTCTGTAGGTAACTCAGAAAAATCTGCCAATTTACGCGTGTGATCCTCAGATATGTACGCAACTTTCATTAAATTTGAGCTTTTTCATCTGAGCAAGTTAAGTGCCCCAGAAAAATTCTTATTTACGGACTGTTCTGTTTTGACAGATTCTGCCTTTTATTTCGCATTGCCTCTTTTGCTATGTTGAATGGATTTGTTTGTTCCATTAACTTTCAGTAGCTTTGGGTAATGTCCAGAAGTGTTAAGAATGATTATGTCACCTCTGAATATGTGAATTTTTGATTATGCACTAACCCTCTAATGAGTTTGTTTTGAGTTTGGTGTGGAGGAAGTTTTCAAGGATCAAGAGAGGAGGATGATACAATATGATCAAGAAGAGTGAAAAGTCTAAGCTTGGGGATGCCCCCGTGGTTCATCCCTGCATATTTCAAGAAGACTCAAGCATCTAAGCTTAGGGATGCTCAAGGCATCCCCTTCTTCATCGACAACTTATCAGGTCACCTCTAGTGAAACTATATTTTTATTCAGTCACATCTTATGTACTTTACTTGGAGCGTCTGTGTGCTTTTATTTCCGTTTTGTTATTTTCATTCTCTGAATAAATTCATGCTTGTGTGGGAGAGAGACACGCTCCGCTTTTTCATATGAACACTGGTGTTCTTAGTTCTATCTTTAATGTTCATGGCGGAGTTGAAAACCGCTTCGTTCATTGTTATATGGTTGGAAACAGAAAATGCTTCATGTGGTAATTGGTATATTGTCTTGAATAATTTGATACTTGGCAATTGTTGTGCTCAAATAGATCATGTTTAAGCTCTTGCATCATGTACTTTGCACCTATTAATGAAGAACTACCATAGAGCTTGTTGAAATATGGTTTGCATGATTGGTCTCTCTAAAGTCTAGATATTTTCACGGTGAAGTGTTTGAACAACAAGGAAGACGAGTGTAGAGTCTTATAATGCTTGCAATATGTTCTTATGTAAGTTTTGTCTGTACCGGTTCATACTTGTGTTTGCTTCAAACAACCTTGCTAGCCAAAGCCTTGTACTGAGAGGGAATTCTTCTCGTGCATCCAAAACCTTGAGCCAAAACCTATGCCATTTGTGTCCACCATACCTACCTACTATGTGGTATTTCTCTGCCATTCCAAAGTAAATTTCTTGAGTGCTACCTTTAAAATTTCATTCCTTGTCTTTGCAATATATAGCTCATGGGAAAATAGCCTTAAAAACTATTGTGGTATTGAATATGTTGCTATGTATCTTATTTCTTATAAGTTGCTTGTTGAGCGGTAACCATGTTTCTGGGGACGCCATCAACTATTACACTTTTGTTGAATATCATGTGAGTTGCTATGCATGTTCGTCTTGTCTGAAGTAAGGTTGATTTGTCATGATCAAATGGTTTGAGTATGCATATTGTTAGAGAAGAACATTGGGCCGCTAACCGAAGCCATGTATCATGGTGGAAGTTTCATTTTGGACATTAATCCTCAATCTCTTATGAGAATATTATCTGTTGTTGAATGCTTAAGCATTAAAGAGGAGTCCATTATTTGTTTTCTATGTTGTCCCGGTATGGATGTCCTTAGTTGAGATCTATCAAAAACGAGAAATCAAATGCGATCTATCTCCTTGGACCTTTGTACAGGCGGCATAGAGGTACCCCTTTGTGACACTTGGTTGAAACATATGTTATGCAATGATAATCCATGTAAATCCAAGCTATTAGGACAAGGTGCGAGCACTATTGGTATTCTATGCATGAGGCTTGCAACTTATAGGATGTCTTATGCATAACACATATGAATTATTACTACCGTTGACAAAATTGTTTCTATGTTTTCAAAATAAAAGCTCTAGCACAAAAATAGTAATCCATGCTTCCCTCTGCGAAGGGCCTTTCTTTTACTTTATGTTGAGTCAGTTTACCTACTTCCTTCTATCTTAGAAGCAAACACTTGTGTCAACTGTGCATTGATTCTTACATGTTTACTTATTGCACTTGTTATATTGCTTTATGTTGACAACTATCCATGAGATATAGATGTTACAAGTTGAAAGCAATTGCTGAAACTTAATCATCCTTTGTGTTGCTTCAATGCCTTTTACTTTGAATCTATTGCTTTATGAGTTAACTCTTATGCAAGACTTATTGATGCTTGTCTTGAAAGTACTATTCATGAAAAGTCTTTGCTATATGATCAGTTGTTTAGTCATTGTCTTTACCATTGCTTTGAATCACTTCATTCATCTCATATGCTTTACAATAGTATTGA
Source organism: Lolium rigidum (assembly GCF_022539505.1). Taxonomy (NCBI): domain Eukaryota; kingdom Viridiplantae; phylum Streptophyta; class Magnoliopsida; order Poales; family Poaceae; genus Lolium; species Lolium rigidum. The sequence continues at coordinate 227,813,802 of NC_061513.1, read as the reverse complement.
TCAAGATCATGTTGGTAGCATGTCACTTCAGAAATTATCCTTGTTATCATTTACCTACTCGAGGGCGAGTAGGAACTAAGCTTGGGGATGCTTGATACGTCTCCAACGTATCTATAATTTCTTATGTTCCATGCTAGTTTTATGACAATACCTACATGTTTTATTCATACTTTATAACGTTTTGATGCATTTTCCGGAACTAACCTATTAACAAGATGCCGAAGTGCCAGTTCCTGTTTTCTGCTGTTTTTGGTTCCAGAAAGGTTGTTCGGGCAATATTCTCGGAATTCGACGAAACAAAAGCCAAACATCTTATTTCACCGAGACGGACCAGAACACCGAAGGGGACCCGGAGAGGAGGCCCAGGGCCCCCACACCATAAGGCGGCGCGGGTGGCCCCCTGGCCGCGCCAGCCTATGGGGTGGGCCCCCGTGCACCCCCTTGCGCCGCCTCTTCGCCTATAAAGTCCCTCGTGACCTAAAAACCCGATACCAATTGACGAAACTCCGAGAAAGACTCCGGGGCGCCGCCGCCATCGCGAAACTCCGTTTCGGGGGACGAGATCTCTGTTCCGGCACGCCGCCGGGACGGGGAAGTGCCCCGGAAGTCATCTCCATCGACGCCACCGCCTCCATCATGCTCCGTGAGTAGTTCCCCCATGGACTACGGGTTCTAGCTGTAGCTAGTTGGTACTCTCTTTCCCATGTACTTCAATACAATGATCTCATGAGCTGCCTTACATGATTGAGATCCATCTGATGTAATCGGTGTTGTGTTTGTCGGGATCCGATGGATTGTTACATTATGATTAGTCTATCTATATAAGTTTGGGAAGTTATTGTTGTTGCAATCTTGTTGTGTTTAATGCTTGTCACTAGTGCACGAGTGGCATGATCTTAGATTTAAGCTCTATAATTATTGCTTAGATTGTATCTACAAGTTGTTTGCACATGTCTATGTCCGGAACCCGAGGCCCCGGAGTGACAAGCAACTGGGATAACTGGAGGGGAAGGCGTAGGTATGAGGATCACATGTTTTCACCAAGTGTTAATGCTTTGCTCCGGTACTCTATTAAAAGGAGTGCCTTAATTACCAGTAGATTCCCTTGAGGCCCGGCTGCCACCGGCTGGTAGGACAAAAGATGTTATGCAAGTTTCTCATTGCGAGCACGTATGACTATATATGGAAAACATGCCTACATAATTAATAGACTTGATGTTCTGTCTTAATGCTATTTCAATCCTATCAATTGCCCAACTGTAATTTGTTCACCCAACACTTGTTACTTGTTATTCGAGAGTTACCACTAGTGTAGATAGCTGGGAACCCCGGTCCATCTCTTATCATCATATACTCGTTCTATATGTCATTGGAAGTAGTATCAACTATTTTCTGGTGCCATTGCCTATGTGTTACTGTTACTGCTGCTGCGTTACGGTTACTATTGCTCTCATATTACTGCTGCTTTCACATCACCCTTGTTACTAGTGCTTTTCCAGGTGCAGCTGAATTGACAACTCAGTTGTTAAGGCTTATAAGTATTCTTTGCTTCCCCGTGTGTCGAATCAATAAATTTGGGTTTTACTTCCCTCGAAGACTGTTGCGATCCCCTATACTTGTGGGTTATCAGTAGCCTCCAAACCTTCACAATCTTGTCAGGAGCAAATCCACAGCCCGGATGCTTCCGGACCACTCTTGCTCACCTAGGGTTTCCAAGGAACCCTAGAGAGCAAGCTTGAACAAGATTTTGCTTGGTGGAATGGTAGATCAAGGCCTCCTCTATCTTTTCCC